>NC_051323.1:1369842-1373876 GCF_015220235.1 Choloepus didactylus
AAGTCTGTGGGCACAGGAAGTATGATTTTATTTCAGGGCACACATAGAAACTTTTATATCTGTCATATGGCATTTAAGTTTTGAATTTGAAGCCTTTAGCTCATCCCTTTCTCTTAAAACTTTATCCAATGTATCTAAGAGCAGCCAGCCAACATCATTATACTTCTTAATTCTGCAAAACTGTGTGATGGTTTTGAAAACACTGTCACCCACAGCCTTGCTTCATACAAAAGTATGATTAGGAGAATCAAATGGTGGTATTTTGCATATCTCCTTTGCCAGCTCATGTCGTGTACTGTCAGTGCCATCTTGATTATTGGAAATGGAGTCATTACTGCCTTTGAATCTAATCAGAGTAGAAAACAAATTGTAAAAGCCCATTTATGATTCCGTTTCTCAAGAACCACTCCCAGTACCAAGCTGTCTTTGTTATGGTTCTCTAGGAAAACAGAATCAATGAGAGATATCTATGAATATAAGATTTATAAAAGTGATTCACTCAACTGTGGGTATGCACAAGTCCAAATTCTGAAGGGGAGGGAGCAACTGGCAACTCCAATGAAGCTGTTTGATGAACTCCTCAGGAAATGAACTGGCAATTTTGATGAACTCCTCGGGAAATGCTTCACTGGTCACCCAAAGAAGAAGTGAAAGTCCTCTATCTGTCTCACTTAAAAGTCTTCAACTGATTAATTAGATTAAACCCAGCCTACTGCAATCTCTCATTGTGGAAGATATGCCCTTTGTTGAGGTCATCAGTCACAGCTGCAGCCAATTAACTGATGATTTAATAAACCAGTGTGTTGGTTTATTAACCAGCCACAAATGATTTTGCAGCAACAGACCAGTGCTTGCTTGACCAGACAGCTGGGTAACATCACCTAGCCAAGTTGACACATGAACCCAACCATCACAGTTCACAATCAGTCTGGATTGGATTAAAGGGTCCTCAACAGCATCTACACTGGTAGGGATCCAAATGGTTAATGGTGGGTGCCATTGATGCTGATTCTGGGTTGGTTGCTGGAGAATCTTTTGTGTGCCAGCATCAGGAAGGAGGGACACAGCCAGGTTGTGCTCATCTTTCTCCTTCCTGCCAAGTTCCCTCTTGCAGTCTGTCCTACTATAGCCTCCTGTGTCTCTGTCTCTACTTCAATGTGTCATTCTCTTCTTGGCTTCACTCTTTGTGATCCTTTTGTCTCTCTGGACTTTTGTCTCTCTGTCCTTCTGGCATCAACTTTTATTTCATTGAAGCTGCCAAAGAGTTTCCATGTCTCTTTAGTTGACCGTATCTATTTTGCTCTAAAAATAGCATCCTTAAAATTTTTTTAAACCATCAGGAGGTACTTTCAAAAAAGAGGAACTGAGAAGGATCACCCCACTGGACCCAGAGCTCATGAGTTTGGCACATTCACTTCTCCAGTCCCACTGCCCCAAGTTGCCCAGTGACTTCACAGTTTGTAGTCCCCAGTGGGTGGAAGCTGAGGGGCAGACACAATAGTTGAAGGGGGCCACAATGACATTTCTGTACATGGAGATCTCTGCATTGTCATGGATATAGAGGCTGAGGAAGTTGGCTTTGTGTCTGACCCCATGAGGAAAGCACTTCCCCAGATTCAGATCATGACAGGTAGCACATCATAAACCTATGCAAGTGGGGAAAAGGCCCAATGGCCTAGAAACACCTTGACTCCCTCTCTGCATGGCTAATTCCATCTTCCATGCAGAGGGTGTATACCTGTAGCTGTAGTTAATGTCTGAGGGAGATGCTCCAAGGGACTGCCCTGCTTCAGATGTGGGGACCAGAAGTGAGAACTCCCATTACAGCCTTCCTGATTCTGTGCTTATTATTTATATAGTGCATAAGAATGTCCACCAGAGTGACCTCTCGACTCCATTTGGAATCTCTCAGCCACTGAAACTATTTCATCTCATTTTGCATCCCCCTTTTGGTCAAGCAGATGCTCTCAGTCCCACGATGCTGGGTCCACATTCATCCCCGGGAGTCATACTCTGCATTGCCAGGGAGATTTACACCCCTGGGAGTCAGGTCCCATGTAGAGGGGAGGGCAGCGAGTTCACCTCTTGAGATGGCTCAGTTGGAGAGAGAGAGGGCCACATCTGAGCAACAAAGAGGTACTCAGGGGGAGACTCTTAGGCACCATTACATACAACTTTAGACTCTCCTTTGTGGTAATGAGCTTCATAAGGGCAAGTCCCATGCTCAAGGGCTCAGCACATCAAACCGCCAGTCCCAATGTTTGTGACAACATCAACACCAGTCCAGGTGAGGATGTCCAACATATCTGCAGCTTCCCCCAGATCCTTGGGGCTGGGGAGGGGGAGGCTGTAAATATATTTTTTATTATCTGCCCAAATTACCCTAGGATGTGTCACTATTTCACTCCAGCCTATACTAACCTACCGTATCTCACTTCCTATTTAAAGTTCCATGCAATTGTGGTGTTTGAACAAATCAACTGTAGAGTTGTACTGTTTAGAAAATTTGGATCCTGTACCAAATAGATATGTATTCCCTTGGTCTCATATGAAAGTTGAAGTTTTAAAACACAATCAGTTTCAACCTTTACCCTTTGGCCTGGCTTGCCCTGGTCTTAACCAGACCTGCTTCATTCATATCACTAATTGAAGCCTGGGCTCTTTTTCAGCTTTTTTTTTTTTTTTTTTTTTTTGACAGTGGCTGTATGCACTAATACTGACATTCATATCTGCCGAGCTCTAGCTCTGAGTTTCAGGTGTCTCAGAGATATGCATTGTTCCAGAGACCAATCAGGTTATACGCTAGGGGATCAGAATCTCAAAGTTTAGAGATAGGCCTTACAATTCAGGGATAGAGTTAACTGCCGTAAGAGCTTACAATCTAGGGACTATTACAATTATTGTGTCCATGTTAGGCTACGTTCTAAGATTCAATTCTAAGTTTACACATTGTAGTTAGTCCATATTGGTGAGGCATCATCCCTCTCACCATGTTTTCTCCAACACTTTTACTCCTATATATATATTTTCCTACAATTTTATAGAGTTATATTCACATACCATACATTTATCCACAGTGTGCAATCAGTTGTTCATGGTATCATCATAAAGTTGTACATTCATCACCACAATCAGCACTTGAACATACTGATTACTACAAGAAAAATTGTTTTTTTTTTAGCAATAAGAAAAAATGATAAAAAGAAAAATAACATGTCATACAATACAATATACTACTAAGGAAAGCAAATAACACCACTACCAAGAATCCCATATTACTCCCCTATATCCCCTTCTCATATACATTTAGCATTGGTGTATTGCCTTTGTTACTTTTAATGGAGGTATATTACAATGTTACTGTTGACCATAGACTCCAGTTTGCTTTGATTATGTTTTTTCCTGAATACCATCCCTTTTTCAAATTTTTACATGGTTGACATTCATTTGCTTTCCCACATGCAAAAACATTTTTATATTTGTGTATTTAGTAACAGTCATTGGCCACTCCAGTTTTTGCCATGTTATACAGTCCCAGTCTTTATCATCTATCTTAACCTCTGGTGTCATACATTCTCCTATCCCACCTCTTTCAGCTTTACTCACAGACATCTTTGTTCAGTGTACTTACAATACTATGCTACCATCACACAGTATTATGCTATCTATTTCTGGATCTATGCAATCAATCCTAAACATTCTGTAGTCCTTCAGCATCAAATGGCTGATCTCTGCCCTCTTTCTATCTCCTGGTCACCTGTGTTGTCAGCTTTTAACTCCCAAAGTTTGTTCATTAATGTCTGTTCAGATTAGTGAGGCCATACAGAATCTGTCCTTTTGTTTCTGGCTAACTTCGCTCAACATAACATCCTCAAGGTTCATCCACATTATTACATGATCCATGTCTTTGTTCTGTCTTACAGCTGCATAATATTCCATCATGTGTATATACCACAGTTTGTTTATCCACTCATCCTTTGATGGACATTTGGGCTGTTTCCATCTCTTGGCAATTGTGAATAATGCTGCAATAA
>NC_051323.1:1374076-1424373 GCF_015220235.1 Choloepus didactylus
TTTATCTGCTTAAGCTTTTCTGAAGGTCCTGAATCTGAGGGGTGATATCTTCCTTATTTTTTTTTAAAATTCAGTGCCATCTCTGTTTCTTTCTGCCTCAGTCATTCTGTCTTGTTGTCTTTTGGTCTCTAAGTAGGCACACATTAGATCGTTTGAATGTTTCTCTAACATTTCTTTATACTCTGTTCTCTATTTTCAGTTCATTTTTTTTTTGTCTATTCCCTTGTGCTCCAGTTTGGATGTTTTAAATTTACCTGCTGTGGAGTTCATTATCCTTGTCTTCTGCTATGTCATGGGTTTAGATATTATATTGTGCATTTCCATGATTAAAATTTGGTTCTTCTATATATGTTAATGTCCTTTTAAAATCTTTTCACCCATTTTGTCCATTTTTTCTGTAAATGTATATAATAGCTACTTTATAGTCCTTGTCTGCTAATTTCAGCATCTAAATCATCACTGGGTCTTCTTTTATCTGATTGTTGCTATGATTGTCAGTCCTATTTTCCCTCCTAGTCACCTGTCTCAATTTTTTTCAAATTTTATTCCAGATGTTGTTTATAAAAGAGTTTTAGAGTCTGAATTTGATATTTTCCCCCAGAATTTTCTTTCTTTTTTCTGTCATGCAGATAGGGTAAGAGGATGATCACATTAATGTAGTCATCAATTGTGTTCTGCTGGGACAAGACTACAGTTTAATTAGAATCAATCTTCATTTTTTTTTCCAACTTTATTGAGGCATATTTATATATCATAAAATTCATTCATTTCAACTGTCCCATTCAATGATGAATATAAAAATTTATTTCAGGACCTTCAATTTTATTCTGCTTGTGTATATTTCTATCATTTTTTTTCCAATACCATACTGAATAGGTAAAATGTGGTTTTATAGTAAACATTTAAATCATTAAATGAAAGTTCTCCAAATTTGTTCTCTTTCAAAATTGTTTTGGATATTTTGGATATTTAAGTGTTTTGCATCAACATATACATTTTCCCAATCTGCCTGTCAATCAGGAGGTGCCTGGTGGAAATTTGATAAGAATTGCCTGTAGCTGAATATGGAGAGAAATGCCATCTTAGCAACTTTGAGCTTTCCTCTACATGACTGTGGAATATCTCTCCATTTATTTAAATCTTCAGTTTAACTGAACAATGTTTTGTAATTCCCACTCTGTATGTATGATACTGCTTTTGTTGAATTGATTTGCTGCCATTCTTAAGGGAATTGAATCCTTAATGTCTTATTTGAATTGTTCATTATTTACCTGTAGAAAGCTCAGATTGTGAGATTGATATCTAGTTTTCTATTCTTATGTATGGATTAAATCTATAAATTTTCCTTTAATCACAGATTTAGCTGCATCCCATCAATTTCATAAGCTGTGTTTACATTTTCATTCTCTTCAAAATACTAATTCCCTTTGAAATGTGTTCTTTGACCCATGGATTATTCAGAAGTGTATAGTTTAATTTACAGATGTTTGTATTGTTCCCAAATTTGTGTCTGTTGTTAATTTCTGATTAATTGTGTTTTGAGAACATGCATTATAAAATTTAAATCTTTTCACATTTTTAAGGTTTGTTTAATGGTCTAGCATATAGTCTTCTTCGGAGATTTTTTCATGTGTATTTAAAAATAATGCATAATCTGCTGTTTTTGAGTGGAGCGTTCTATTAGGTAAAGTTGGTTGTTAGTGTTGCTCAAATCTTCTGTGTCCTTTCTGATTTCCTGTCTAGTGGTACTGTCAGTTATTCAGAGTGGTGTGTTGATGTTTACAGCAATTACTGACAGTTTCTTATTCATGTATTTTGTGACTCTGTTTATTTGGTGAGTAGATGTCGATAATTACAATATCATCCTGCCAATTTGACACTTTTATCATTACAAAATTTACCTCTTACTGTCTATAACAATTTTTGTCTTAAAATCTATTTTTTCTGATATTACAAAAGGCCAAACTATAGTATTTGGTAACCATAGCACGCTATATATTTCTCCATTCCTTTACTTTCTACCCGTGTATATCTTTGAATCTAAAGTGTGTCTTTTGTAAACAGCATATAGTTGAATCTTGTATTTTCTTTTGTCCTGTCTCACAATCTTTGCCTTTTGATTATAGTGCTTAATCCATTTTTATTTAATACAACTTTTATATTGTAAGAATTATCTTTGTCATTTTGCTTTCATTATCTTTATTTTATGTTACATGTTTTTGGTTTTGTCTTCCTTCTGTAGTGCTTTATTTTGCATTAACTGAATGGTGAACTTAATAGTATAATAGATACATAGTATATTTCACTTAATAGTGTAACATTTTCATTGTCTAAATGATTTTTCACTGTATGGTTTTGAGCTATTTTCTTAGTAGTTGATCTAGGGTTTAACATATACACATTAACTTACCTGAATCTCCTTTAGATTTATAGTAATTTAATATCAGTGAGATATAGAAATGTTTGTCCTGACTACCTCTATTTGTTCCTCCCTTTTGTGCTGTTATTCTTTTTCGTATTATAGTTATATATGTTACACACCCATACATTGTTTGTTTTTATAATTAATAGTGTGCATCAATTTTAATTTTTATTAAATTATTTTAGTTAATAATTATAATTAAATAATATTCATATATATTGCATTATATAATCTTTTAAAGCTGAGTGTAGGAAGGAGAGAAAGTACATATTTTATACAGTTTGTTACATTATTATTTACCATTTTTGGTTCTCTTAATTTCTTACTGTGAATTCTAGTTAGCATCTGGTGTCATTTACTTACTCTAATACAGCTTTGCTTCCTCTCACCTTGTTTGTGCTTTTATTGTCAAATATATTGTATTTCTGTTTGTTATAGGCCCTAAAATGCAAGTACATAAATGTTGTTTTATATAATTGTTTTAAAATAACTTGAGAAGAAAGGAAAATATACTCTTTCACTGTCTTTGTTAATCACATATTGATTTTTGCAAGTATGTAATTACAAACTTACTATTTTGTAACTTTGGTGCTCTGCGTGCATTTATGTGTGAGCATGTATTTGAATTACCATCTGAGATTTTGCTTTCAGCCTGAAGAATTTCCTTTGGTTTAGTAGCTCTTCTAAGTTGAGTCTGCTAGCTAAAGATGCTTGGATTTTGTTTATTTGTGAATGTTTTTATTTTGCCTTCACTTTTGAAAGACTTTGGATGGAAGATTCTCATAGGACTGATTTTTTTTTCATGGCTTTGAATATGTAAACCCACTCTTTGCGATCTCTATTTTTTCTAATGTGCAGTGAGCTCTTAATCTTATTGAGGTGCCATTGTCCTTGAAGAGTCAATTTATTTTGCAGCTTTAAAGATTTTCTCATTGTAGTTTTATTTCATCATTTTTAGGCTAATTGTGTGAGTATGGATCTCTTTGAATTTGTCCTATTTGGAATTCATTGAGCTTCTTGGATGTGCACCGTATTTGTTTTTCAGTGAATTTGGAATATTTTTGTTGATTATTCTTCAAATACTATTCCACTTCTTACTCCTCTTCTCCTAAAAGTATTCCTGTTACATGTATATTGGCAAACTTAATGTTGTTTCATGTTTCTCTGAGTCTATGGATTTTTTGTTCTTTTTTCTCTCATTTAGATGGCATAGTCTCTACTAGTACATCTTCAAATTCACTGTTTCATTCTTCTGCCAGGGAAAATCTTCTATTTGAGGCCCTCTTGTAATTTCATTTTTCATTTTGGTTATTGTACTTTTCAACTTCTGAATTTCCATTTGGTTCTTTTGTGTAATTTTAATCTTACTGATAAATTCAAACAGTTCTTCATTTCATCACCTTTGTATTCATATTTCTCTTAATAACATTTCTTGACTAACCTTCTCTTCCTCTCGGAATGAAACAGTGTGCAACATAAAGATATTGGCCAGCTGATAATTTCCCTCATGCTCGTTTATTACATATGTGCAAAGAAAGCTTTATTGAACAGCTAATACTGATTATTTTTCAGCTAAATTAGGATTATGGCACAAAAGTATTATCTGTACAGTAAACACCATGAATTGTTCACAAAATTGGAAGGAAAAAAATACAAGCCCTGTGAACTGCCAAGATTTCTTACAGAACCAACATTGAGTTCCATAATTCAGAATGGATTTAGGAGTGGGTTTAAATTTAGCATATATTCACTGTGCTATTAGCAAAGCACAGTTTTCCATGAACATCATTGATGAAATTATACTTTATAAGGACTTGTTGTTTTAAAATCAATGGCCTAATAAAAGCATGCAATAACTTAAAAATATTTATCTATTATGTAACTAATTAGATCTTAGCTGCCAATGTTGACACTGCTTGATGAATCATTCCAGAAGTAAAAAGGATCTTACCACTTCTGACTGCTCTTTATAACAAAGGCATAGTATGCTTAGATCCTGACAGTAACCAGTCACATTTTAAAACATCTCATTTGTGTATATGTATTTGTCTTTGATAGTACCCCTGAAAAAAGCAGCAATTACAAATATCATTAGTATGATACAAAAAAATACAATCTGGGTGCTTTATGCTGTCCTTCTCTTTGGCAGAAAGCCCAGGGAAGAAGCAGAGGGAAGACTTTTTTTTTTTTTTTTTTTTTCAGAGAGCTGTGACCAGGTAAATCTACTCTGGTAATTCACAGTTTCTCTGCATATATGTTAACATTTTACACCATGATTCAGAGTTCTAGTTGGAAAAAAAGGGCCACTCAGCAGTAACTTTAATTAGAAGGATTCCACTGAAGAGTTCTTGACTTCTCTGTCTACATACTTTCAGGAGGGACTCTATCTGTTTGGTTTTAAGTATCACTTTTCTATCTTTCAGCCTGCAATGAGTTAAGAAAAGAAAATAATCCCCATTTTTATTTTGGAAAGTACAAGTGCAGTGTCATTTTTCCTCCTGGTTTCCAAGATTTTTCTGACTATCCTTGTACAAGTGCCATACTGCTATGATTATCGTTGCACGTAGCAATTTTGAAATTTGGAAGTGTGGGACTTCACACTTTATTTAATGTAAATTAAATAAAGTAGAATTATGTCTGCATTTTGCTATTTGTTTTCTGTGTGTCTGTCTGTTTTTATTCCTTCATTACTCTTATTTTTTTTTAAATAGATATTTTCTAGTGTACCTTTGGCATTCCTTCATTTCTTTTATTATTATTTTAGTTTATTCTTAGTGTTGCCCTGATGATTACAGTTACCATCTTAATTTATAAAAATCTTATTCTGATTAATAATATTTAGTTTAAAATTTATGCAGGAACTGCTCCACAAAACCTCATTTCCTTCCCTTCTTTTATACCATTATTGTTATGCAAATTACATCTATGTACATTTTTTAGCTTTTTTTAATTTTGAAATAAATTCAAAGTTATAGGAACACTTGCAAAAACAATACTAACACCATATGCAAAATTCCATCACACCCTGACCCCCCTCCCCCGATAGCCCAATCCACCAACTTTAACATGCTGTCACATCGCTATTTCTTTCCCTCCCTCCCTATCGTCCATCATCTATTGCTCTGTCTTCTGAACATATGAGAGCTAGCTGCACACATCCTTAAACATGCACTATAATTCACATATACACTTCCCATGAACAAGAACATTCTTTTATGCAATCCCATTAAGTGCAGCTAAGAAGTGCAAGAGATTCAACAATGATACAAAGCTTATATTTTATATTTCCTTTTTTTTATGTCTCAACTGTGTGCCTTTTAGCCTCCTGTCCTCCATCCTCCAATCCCATTCAAGTTCATCCTTGGCATTCAATTGTCATCTATTTAGACTGTCTTTTTTTTTTTTTTCAGTTGTGGAAACATAAATACAGCCTAAATCTTCCCATTCCACCCCCTCCCTAGCCTTCCATTAGTGGGATTTATCACATTTAGAATGTTGTAATGCTCTTTCCCACCATCCATTACTAGAAATTTCCCTTCACCTCAAACAGCAACCCTACACTCATTTCTTAACTCCCCATTGCCCCTTCCCACATTTCTCTTAACCCATACTCTACTTTTCATCTCTATGGTTATATTCTCTGGTAATATCTTTGTGTTTACTGTGGAGCTTAAAATTAACCTCTTAAATCCATAACAATCTTGTTTTTCTTTGATACCACCTTCACTTCAATAGGACACATAAACTATGTCCCTATACTCTTCCATTCCCCACCTTTATATAGTTGTCTAAAATTACATATTTTACATTGAGTTCGAAACCACTGATTTGTCATTAGAGTTTGTGTATTTTATATCATGTAGGAAGTAAATAGTGGAGTTACAGTTAAAAAATTATTGACTTCTATTAGTATTCCATTGTGGTTGGAGAATGTGCTTTGAGTATATTCAATTTTTTGTTTTTTTAATTTCTTGAGGCTTGTTTTATGTCCCAGCTTATAGTCCCTTCTGGAGAAAGATCCATGATCACTAGAGAAAAATGAGTGTCCTGGTGATTTGGGATGTAAGGTACTATACATGTCTGTTAAAATTCTCTATATCTCTTTCTCCTTTCTTTGTTTCTCTGTTGGTAGGGCTCCCTTTGGTATCTGAAGTAGGGCACGTCTTTTATTGGCCAACTCTCTCAGCATTTGTTTGTGTAAAATTTAAGCTGTCCCTCAAATTTGAAGGAGAGTTTTGCTGGATAAAGTATCCTTGGTTGGAAATTTTTCTCTCTCAGAATTTTAAATATGTCATGCCACTGCCTTCTCACCTCCATGGTGGCCACTGAGTAGTCACAACTTAGTCTTATGTTGTTTCCTTTGTATGTGGTGAATTGCTTTTCTCTTGCTGCTTTCAGAACTTGCTCCTTCTCTTCAGTATTTGACAGTCTGTTCAGAATATGTCTTGGAGTGAGATTATTTGGATTTATTCTATTTGGAGTTCGCTGGGCATTTATGCTTTGTGTATTTATCTTGTGTAGAAGGTTTGGGAAGTTTTCCCCAACAATTTCTTTGAATACTCTTTCTAGACCTTTACCCTTCTCTTCCCCTTCTGGGAAACCAATGAGTTTTAAGTTTGGATGTTTTATTTTATCTATTGTATCCCTGAGATCCATTTTGATTTTTTTTATTTTTTCTCCATTCTTTCTTTTGTTCTTTCGTTTTCTGTTCTGTGGACTTCTAGGACACTGAGATGTTGTTCAGCTTCCTCTGATCTTGTATTGTGAATACCCAGAGTCTTTTTAATTTGGCCAACAGTTTCTTTTATTTCCATAAGGTCTTCTATTTTTTATTTACTCTTGCAATGTCTCCTTTATGCTCTTCTAGGGTCTTCTTTATGGCACTTATATCCTGGGCCATGGTCTTTTTGATGTCCTTTAAATCCTTTGCCATGTTTTCATTCCTTGATTGTAGTACTTTAATTAATTGTGCCAGTACTGTGTCTCTTCTGAAATCTTGATTTGTGTGTTTGGAGTTGGATTCTCCATATCGTCTGGCTTTATCATATGCATTAAGATTTTCTGTTGTTTTTGGCCTCTTGGAATTTGCTTTGCTTGATTGGGTTCTTTCAAGTTATAAAAAAAAGATACCAATCTAATTTTTCAGAAACACAGTTTGGTGGCATAAACTGTCTCTAACTAACCTGCAGATGGCATCTGTGAGTCACCTATATCCCTCAAGTCACCACCTTGTCCCTGTGTTGTGTGGGGAAATGATTCTTGTGGGGTTGAGTTGGAGAACTCAGTTTGGGTGTGTTGCTGAAGCCTTCTGCCCGGAATGTGGGGCGTTTGTACAGGTGGCCAGGGAGGAAGGGCAGCTTTAATATTCAAATCTCCCAGGTTCCCAGAGATTCAAGGCCACCACAAGAGTCTAAGCCTTCATTTCATTTCAGTCCCAGACCCTCTCTCTCACTGTCCCACAAACCACCAGACTTGGCGTAGTGTCCCTGGTTTCTCCGAGCAGGTCTCCCCACCCAGCCACAATCCTCCAGGAGCTCTGCTGAGGAAATGCTATGCTACATCACCAGTGCGTGCTGTCCCTCAAGGGAAGCCCTGGGCTGCTGGGCCTTCCAGGGGCACACTCAGCCTGATGCAAAGATGGCTGAATGGGGTGTCTCAACACCCCCCTCCTCACACAGTTCCTCCTTCCCAGTTCTGGGACAACTGGCAGGGTTCTCTGCTGTGGGCACAGCCCCAGGCAGCAGTTTATCCAGCCCTCCGGGGATCCAGCTGCTAGCCGTGTGGTTTCTTTCTGTTTCCGGCTCTCCCCTCTGTTCCCCCAGCCCTGAGGGTATCTGCAGCAGGCTATCTTCCAGGCCAGACACTGAGAGGCCAGCCCAGCCCCCTCTTGCTGTGTTTTGCTGCATGGTTCCCACTATTGCAACTGCAGCCACTCCTGGGTTTTTCCCTGTTTTTTTTTTTTTTTTTTAAAGAGCCAGTCGGTCTCCAGATGCCAAGCCCTGGCTTCCCTAGACTGCCACGCAGCTGCAGGTCTTCCAGCCAGCTTACTCACTCGTTTCAGAATGCAGACTCCCAGTTTCACCAAGTATTCGGCCCCTGTGGAACTAGCAGACCTTGTCCAGCTGGCGCATCACTGTAACCAGTATTCTGGGTCAGTTTCTGGTTTTAATCTAGTGTTTTTCATGAAGGTGTTTTTTTGTCGTGTCTCACCTAGCTGCCATCTTAGTTTCTCATCTATGTACATTATATGCTCATCAACACAGTTTATAGTTATTTTTGTGTAATTGTCTTTTAAACCTCATAGAAGAAACTAGTTACAAACAGAAACACATTTACACTTTCTTTTATAATATCTATGATATTATCTTTTCCAGTTGCCTTATTTTCTCAGGTGGACCCAAGATATCATCTAGCTTCCATTCATTCCAGCCTGAAAGACTCCCTTTAGTATTTTCTTGTAAGTCAGACCCATGCAACAAATTCTCAGTTTTTCTTCATTGCGAAGTGTCTTCAGTTCTCCTTTGTTGTTGAAGAAGGATTTAGAAGATATAAATTTCCAACTTGAAGTCTTTTGCTTTAAATATTTTGAAGATTCCATCCACTATATTCTGACTTCCATGTTTTTGGATGAGAATCAGCTGCTAAGCTTATTGAAGAATCCTTGTACATGATCCTTTTAGAGGATCCTTTGTACTTTTCTGGTGCTTTTGAGGTCTCTCTTTGTTTTTAGCTTTTATTAAATTGGCGATGGGGCATCAAGACATGGCTCTCTTAATTTTTCTACTTAGAGTTGTTGAGGTTCTTTAATGTGGAGAGTAATATTGATCAAATTTGGGGAGATTGGGGTAATTATTTCATCAAAATTTTGTGCACTTTTCTCTTTCTCTTCTGAGACTCTAATAGTACATATATAGTTGCTCTTGATGGTGTCCCAAAGTCTCTGATAGTCTGTTCATTTTTCTTCATTTTTTTTTTCTTCTGGCTCTTCAGACTGGATAATCCTTAATTATTGATCATCTAATTCACTGAATCTTTCTTTTACTAGTTGAAATTTGTTGTGCCCTTCTAGTAAAGTTTTAATTTCTGTTATAGAGCTTTATAACTGCAGAATATTTACTTGGCTCTTTTTAAAAATGTCTATATCTTTATTAATATTCTCTATTTTGTAAAACATTATTGTCATATTTTCTTTAACTCTTCAAACATATTTTCCTTTAATTATTTGAATATATTTACCATAGTTTATTTCAAGTCTTTTTCTACTTAGTCCAAAATCTGGGTCCTCTTAGGGATGATTCCTGCTGGCTGCCTTTCTAACTATGTTTTGACATACTTTCTTCCTTCTTTGTACCTCTTGTAATTTTTTTAGAAAATCTGGACCTTAGTGGTAATATACTGTAACAACTCTGATTACAGAATATTTCACACCTGCTAACGTTGTCAGTATCTATTTTTGTTGGTCCTTCTCTTGTTGATGTATATTTATTTATTTATTTTACTGTACTAATTCTGTACATTCTCTATTCCCTGCATTTTGTAGCCAATGAGTATTCTTATTTTTTTGTTTGTTTTTATTTTGAAACTTGGCTTTCTAGAGATCACACCTGGTTCAGTATAATTTATATATGTGTATGTGTATATATATACAGAGAGTGATTGTTCACATACTATTCAACTATCAAAAGATCCAAAAGTGGAATCAGTTGCCCATGATACCATCATATAGCTGTGCATCCATCATCACAATTAATTTTTTTTCAATTTAGGAAGATTTTCATTTCTCCAGAAAAGAAATAAAGACAAAAAAAGGATACTCAAATCCTCCCATACCCTAACCACCCCCCAACTCCATTATTGATTCATAGTTTTGATATAGTACGTTTGTTACTGTTGATGAAAGAATGTTAAAATACTACTAGTTGTATGTAGTTTGCAATTCTTTTATATTTTTTTCTTATATGCCTCTCTATTTTTAGCCTCTAGTTATAGTGTCCTACATTTGTTCTAGTTCATGAAAGAGGTTTCTAATATTTGTACAGTTCATCACAGACATTGTCCACCAAAAGATTCACTGTTTCATACATTCCCATCTTTTAACCTCCAGCTTTCCTTCTGGTGACACTCGTGACTCTGAGCTTACCCTTTCCACCACCCTCACACCTTTCAGCACTTAGTTATTCTCACAACAAGCTACCATCACCCCTTTCCATTTCCAAACATTTAAGTTCACCCTAGTTGACCATGCCCCTTACAGCCATCTTCCTGGTGGGCTGGGACTGCTCCTGCCCTGCACCAGTGAAGATCTATGTCAGTACTGCTTGGAGCAGTCAACAGCTGCTGTCCTGCTCCACTGGAAGTGAAGAGATTTATTTCAGAGGGATCTGGCTGCTGCTGTGGAACTCAAATTCGAGCAGTCCTCGGAACCACTGCAATAGGCTAATAGCTCCCAGGACTTCAGAAATTTGTGGAAGTATTATGCTAAGGCAGGCCAAATCGAAAAACTTTGACTTTTGTTTGAGTATTCCACTAAAGTGATACAAAGACACAGAAACCGATAGAAAAATATGGGTGCTAGTATCTAATATGATACACCAAGGGTGACGTGTGAAGGTAAAGCCAGAAAAGCTGCCACTGATGTGCTGGACATCTTCTCAAAGATGTACCCATAAGAAGTGGCTAGAAGAATTCTTCTAGTGGGCTGCCTGACAAAAGTGATGGAATGAGGCTTGGATCACATAGGTAAGCAAGCCATGATTTGCTGTGTTTTGATCCTGAAGCAAGAGCCACATGAATTCTACCTATTGGGAAAGCTGACATATGCTGAGGAGAAAGAATGGATTTTGAGGGTTCACACCAGAAGCCTTGAGCAGATTTAGGGAACTATAAGTGATGACCATGATATTCCAGTCTAGTGAAGTCTTCTTGGGTAAGCATAATCAGAACTCAAATTTCAATCAGGGTCCCTGCAGAGATAGCTCTTCTTGGATGACGTGGGCACCAGTTTTCCTCCAGTACGATGAGGTTTGCTGTGATGAGAGGAGGTTTGGAAGAATGCAGCCTGGGATCTCTTTGTTTGGGATATTTGCTGACTACGAAGACAGTGTAAACTCCAACTCCGTGAAGGTCGTGCCCATCGACCTCAGGAAGTCTATGCTTTTCATCAGTGAAGCCAGGCCAAGACAGTTATTCCAGACGCTATTTGAAGAAACAAAGAATACATGGTTGAAGAGAAAAATAATCAAATCTCACAGGACTAAATAATCAAGACTATTACAAAGAACATAAATAACAAATTTATAATGTATTGCAATACAAAAAGCAGTATTCTTAGTATAAAATTGCATTTCCATGAAGAAGCTATTTACAACAAATGTGATTAAACTACGTCGGAAACACATCAAAGCTGCATGAGTCGCACATATACAATGTCACAATCCACGGGAAACTACAGAAAATAAGCCATCAGAAGGCCACATCCTGGTCTAAAGGTAGCAAAGGCCTTTCGACTGACCTTCCTGCTTCAGAAACCCCATCAAAAAATCACCCCACTGGATTTCAGCAGACTTGTTAACTCCGTATTTGGCTTTTTCAAGATAAGCTGTAATCTTCTCAAGAGGATCAAAATGCAGAACTGAGTTGAACCTCAGAAATCCAGTGATGGGAGACAGCAGGCCCAGCTCAGCTGTGGCTTTGAAAGGCTCTCTGGGACCAGGCAGGCAGAGCCGCCTCACCAACAGTGGCACTATATGTGAGGATGTGTGCAGAGAGGGGCAGGAAATGGCCCATGTCCAGAGTGTCCCAGCCTGTCAGTTCCACGATGGCTTCAAACATGAGGCTCAACTGCTATCTGAAGACCACAATTACTACAGACTCTTAAGGAACCTCACTGTACTGGGAGAGTAGACTGCCTGGTATTTGACTTGGAAAGATGAAAAATAACCATCTCTAAATATAAGATTCTGTCAGAATAAAAACTCCCTTTGTTCAAAAAAAAAAAAAAAAAAAAACAAAAAAAAAAAACATTGAAGAAAATGGAACACTACCTAACATTTTATGAAGCTAACATGAGTTGAATACCAAGACCAGGCAAAGATACCACAAAAAAGAAAACTACAGGCCAATCTCCCTAATGAATACAGATGCAAAAATTCTCAACAAGATACTTGCAGATAGAATCCAAAGGCACATTAAAAAAGTCATACACCATGACCAAGTGGGGTTCATTCCAGGCATGCAAGGATGGTTCAACATAGGAAAATCAGTCAATGTAATACAACATATTAACAAATCAAAAGAGAAAAATCTAATGATCATCTCAATAGATGCTGAAAAAACATTCAACAAAATCCAACATCCCTTTTTGATAAAAACATTTCAAAAGTTAGGAATTGAAGGAAACTTCCTCAATATTATAAAGAGCATATATGAAAACCCACAGCCAGCATAGTACTCAGTGGTGAGAGACTGAAAGCCTTCCCTCTAAGATCAGGAATGAGAAAAGGATGCCCACTCTCACCACTGTTCTTCAACATTGTGCTAGAAGTGCTAGCCAGGGCAATCCAGCAAGACAAATAAAAGGCATCCAAATAGGAAAGGAAGAAGTAAAACTCATTATTTGCAGATGATATGACCTTATATGTGGAAAACCCTGAGAAATTGACAGTACAGCTACTGGAGCTAGTAAACAACTTTAGCAAAGTAGTGGGATCCAAGCACATAAGTCAGTAATGTTTCTATATGCTAGAAATGAGAGAAGTGAAGAGACATTCAAGAAAAAGATACCATTTTCAATAGCAAGTAAAAAAACTCAAGTACCTAGGGATAAACTTTACCAAAGAAGTAAAAGACCTATGCAAAGAAAACTATATAACACTATTAAAAAGAAATAGAAAGGGATCTTAAAAGAAAGAAAAATATTCCTTCTTCATGGATAGGAAGGCTAAATGTCATTAAGATGTCAATTCTACCCAAACTCATCTACAGATTCAATGCAATCCCAATCAAAATTCCAATAACCTACTTTGCAGACTTGGAAAAGCTAGTTATCAAATTTATTTGGTAAGGGAAGAGGTGTTGAATTGCTAAAAATACTCTGAGAAAGAAAAGCAAAGTGGGAGGACTTACACTCCCTGACTTTGAAGCTTATGTAAAGCCAGTTGTCAAAACGGCACGGTACTGGCACAAGGATTGATATATCAATCAATGGAATTGAATTGAGAATTCGGAGATAGACCCCCAGATCTATGAGTGCCTGATCCTTGATAAGGCCCCCAAAGCCACTGAACTGGGACATTTAACAGCTTTCACCAGATGGGGCTGGGAGAGTTGGATATCCATATCCAAAAGAATGAAAGAGGACCCCTACCTCGCACCTGACACAAAAAATACCTCAAAATGGGTTAAAGACCTCAGTATAAAAGACATTACCATAAAACTCTTAGAATATAATATAGGGAGACATCTTCAAGACCTTGTATTAGGAGGTCACTTCCTAGTCCTTACACCTAAAGCACAAGCAACAAAAGAAAAAATCGATAAATGGGAACTCCTTATGCTTAGAAGTTTCTGTACCTCAAAGGAATTTGTCAAAAAGGTGAAGAGGCAGCCAACTGAATGGGAAAAATTTTGGAAACCATGTATCTGAAAAAGACTGGTATCTTGCATATATAAAGAAATCCTACAACTCAGTGACAGTAGTACAGACAGGCCAAGTATAAAATGGGCAAAATACATGAAGAGACAATTCTCTGAAGGGAAAATACAAATGTCCAAGAAACACATGAAAAAATACTCAGCTTCACTAACTATTAGAGAGTTGCAAATTAAGACCACAATGAGATATCATCTCACACCAGTTAGAATTGCTGCCACTAAACAAACAGGAAATTACAAATGCTGGAGAGGATGTGGAAAAATTGGAACTCTTATTCATTGTTGGTGGGACTGTATAATGGTTCAGCCACTCTGGAAGACAGTCTGGCAGTTCCTTACAAAACTAGATCTAGTTACCCTTCTGTCCAGCAATTGCACTTCTCAGTATATACATGGAAGAGCTGAAAGCAGTGACGTGAACAGATATCTGCCTGCCATTGTTCATAGCAGCTTTATTCACAATTGCCAAGAAATGGAAACAACACAGACGTCCTTCAACAGATGAGTGGATAAATAAAATGTGGTATGTACACACAATGGAATAACATGCAACAGTAAGAAAGAATGATGTGAAACATATAACAACTTGGATGAACCTTGAAGACATAATGCTGAGTGAAATAAGCCAGGCACAAAAAGAGAAATATTGTATGCTACCACTAATGTGAACATTGCTGGGGGAGAGTGCAGGGGTGTTGGGTTTCCCCACCTCAGTGGTTGATGATGTGCTCACAGACATTGGGGACTGGTGGTTTGATGGGCTGAGCCCTCAATCACAGGACTTGCCCTTGGGAATGCCATTACTGCAAAGGAGAGGCTAGGCCTGCTTATTATTTTGCCTAAGTGTCTCCTCCTTAATGCCTCCTTGTTGCTCAGATCTGGCCATCTCTCTCTAGCTAAGTCAACTTGGCAAATGAAATCACTGCCCTCTGCCCTACATGGGATCTGACACCCAGGGGTGTAAATACACCTGGCAAAGTGGAATGTGACTCCAAGGGAGGAATCTGGACCCAGGTTTGTGGGATGGAGAACATCTTCTTGACAAAAAGGGGGATGTAAAATGAAATGAAATATGTTTCAGTGGCTCAGAGATTGCAAAAGGAGCCAAGAGGTCACTCTGTTGAGCACAATATAGATAACCCTTTTTAGGTTCTAATGAATTGGAATAGCCAGCAGTAAATACCTGAAACTATCAAAGTGCAACACAGAACCCTTGAATCTTGACAACGATTGTATAAAAATGTAGCTTATGAGGGGTGACAGTGTGATTGTGAAAGTCATGTGGATCACACTCCCCTTTGCCCAGTGTATGGATGGATGAGTAGAAAAATGGGGGCAAAAAAATGCAACCTGTATTCTTTTTTACTTTAGTTGTGCTTTTTCACTTTAACTTTTATTTTTATTACTTTTGTATTTGTGGTAATGAAAATATTCAGAAATTAATTTTGGTGATGAATGCACAACTATATGGTGATACAGTGTGAACAATTGATTGTATGCTTTGTATGACTGCATGGTATGTGAACATATCTCGGTAAAACTGAATTATTAAAAATGTCAGGCAGCACCAATGCCAGGAGTCACATATCCTTCCCCTATTCCCCCCATATGCATATAGCTTTGGTATATTTCCTTTATTGTATTAAAGGAAGCATAATACCATGTTTCAATTAGTTATAGTTTCTAGTTTGCATTGATTGTATTTTCCCCCCAATCCCACCCTGTTTTTAACACCTTGCAATGTTGACATTCATTTGTTCTACCTCATGTAAAACATGTTTGTACCTTTTACTACAATCTTTGAGCACTGTAGGTTTCCCTGAGTTACGCAGTCCCAGTCTTTATCCTTCTTCTTTTGTTCTGGTGTCCCACATGATCCCAACATTCCTCTTTCAACCATATTCACGGTCATATTTTTTCAGTGTACTTACATTGCTGTGCTACTTTATCCCAAAATTGTGTTCCAAACCTCTCACTCCTGTCTTTTCCTTTCTGTCTGCAGTGCTTCCTTTAGTGTTTCCTGTAGAGCAGGTATCTTGTTCACAAATTCTGTCATGGTCTGTTTGAGAATATTTTAAGCTCTCCCTCATATTGGATGGACAGTTTTGCTGGATATAGGATTCTTTGTTGGTGGTTTTTCTCTTTAAGTATCTTAAATATATCACACCACTTCCTTCTTGCTTCCATGGTTTCTATTGGGAAATCCACAGATAGTCTTATCAAGCTTCCTTTGTATGTGATGGATCACTTTTCTCTTGCTGCTTTCAGGATTCTTTCTTTATCTTTGACATTTGAGAATCTGATTATTAAGTGTCTTGGCATGGGTCTCTTCACATTTATTCTGTTTGTGGTATGCTGTGCTTCTTGGATCTGTAATTTTATATCTTTCATAACAGATAGGAAATTTTCATTGACTATTTAGTAGATGGGAAATTTTCATTGACTATTTCCTCTATTATTGCTTCTGCCCCTTTTCCTTTCTCTTCTCCTTCACAGTCACCAATGGCATGTACATTCTTGCTTTTTGTTTTGTCCTTAAGTTCCCAGAGACTTTGCTCATATTTTTCCATTCTTTTCTCTATCTGTTCTTTTGTGTGTAGGCTTTCAGGTGCCTTATTCTCCAGTTTGTGAGTGTTTTCTTCTGCTTCTTGAGATCTGCTGTTGTATGTTTCCCTTGTATCTTTCATCTCTTGTATTGTGCCTCTCATTTCCACAGATTCTGCTGTTGGTTTCTTGAACTTTCAATTTCTACCTTATGTATGCCCAGTGTTTTCATTATATGGTCCATCTCTTTTGCCATCTCCTCCCTAAACTATTTGAATTGTCTTAGTATTAGTTGTTTAAGTTCTTGTATCTCAGTTGAAATGTAAATTTTTCCCTTTGGGCCATAACTTCATTTCTCTTAGTGTAGGTTTTAGTTTTGTGGTGCATAGGCATGGTTTCCTTGGTAACCCCAATCAAGTTTTCCCAGCCCAAATAGGGCTCCAGTCCCAGAAGGAAAAACTATTCAGTATCCAGTTTCCCTGAGGGTGTGTCTTAGAAAATTGGTTCACACTGTAAGGCCTCGTGTCACTGTGCTTTTCTGCCCAGCAGGTGCTGCCAGTCACCTGTAACTCCAGACTGGTGTAAGGAGGTATGGCCCATGTCTGTTTTCCCCCAGGCTGTGAGGTCTCGTTCTGAATGGACAGCAGGTAGTAGAGCTGGACCCCACCTCTTTTCTTTTAGGGAAGATAGACCCCTAGGGAAAGGTCATCAGCATTTCAGTGGTCTCTCTCTCTGCCTGTGCCATCTCCACCCTTGTCTGGGTCAGAGCACTGGGAACTGAAAATGGCTGAGGGTTTCTCCACTGAACCAAAACAGGGACAGAAAGCACTCTTTGGGCAGGTCTGCAGCCACCCTCCAGCTCTCCAATGTCATTCTTCACTCAAAACCTCTGTCTGCTTTTTGGGGATTCATATCAAGTAGTCCACACTTGTTAATTAAAACCTCAGAGCACAGCTGTGCTATATTTGCTTGGTGAGAGCTGCTCTCTGGCTTCACCAGGCTTTGCAGCTCAGGCCATGGGGGGAGGGGACTCCCAGCTTTGATCCGCAGTTTTTACTTACAGTTTTATGCTGTGCTCTTGGGCATTCCTTCCAATTCAGGTTAGTGCATGATTAGTGGATGGTTGTTTGTCCCCCTGCAGTTGTTCTGGATTATTTAATAGCTGTTTCTTGTTGTTTGTTTGTTGTTCCAGAGGGACTAACTGATTTCCATTCCTCTCTATGCCACCATCTTAGCTCACCCATGGTTCAGTATAATTTTATGGTCAGTCAGTGATTGGTTAGATATTTTCTTTAAATGCCTTGACTGTGTCATAGGGTGGGGGTGGCAGGGTCCCCTCCATGGCATATAGGGCCCTCTCCATTTGACATTTCTGTTTCCTGCTTTCCTTCCTTGTCCACCTTGGTTTAATCTCCTTTATAAAGTCTGTCCCTCCAGTCCCCAGGATTGGCCCTTGTCTCTTCTGACCCCTAGTGCCCCTCATGGGAGCTTCTCTCCAAGCCTGAGTCATGGTCCTCCCATGGACAGACTTAGCTGTCCCTACCCCACCTCCCTGCTGGACCATGGATGCCCCTTGGATGAGCCTGACACCCCTCTCCAGCCCAGCCCTGGGCCTGACCCCAAGAGACCCCAATGAGAGCCATGAAAGGCAAGAAGGCTGGCTGTGCCTGGAGCCCTCCAGGAAAGCAAAGAGCATGGTTATGCAGACCCAGACAGGCACTGGCGGGGACTGAGGCTATGGGTGACAGATGCATTGACAGGAAGAAGGATTTCATGGTCCTCTGAGGACATGAACCCTAGAACAGGAGGACTAAGCTGAACATGGGGCCCCTTGGCCTCTGTGTGCAAGACCCTCACAGCCTCCCATTAGGATCACACTGGGTCCCCTAAGGACCTGCCAGCCTGAGGACCCACAATCCTGACCCACACACCCAGACCCCCACAGCTCTGCTCCCCAGCTGAGGCTGGTCCTGTTCCCTGGGTGTGGAGACCCCAACACAGCTCCCCTCAGTGCAAAACATGCTGGCCCAATGCTGTGAGCCCTGCCAGGGTACACATTAGGGGGAAGGAAGGAGCACAAGCTAATTTACACTCATGAGCTACTACACACAAAACTGTGTGTTTCACACCTGTTATTTTCTTGGATACTAATGAGAGATCTGCAAGTTCTGACCTATTTATCCCCATTCATTAGATGAGAAAACTGCACTCAATGGGCTTTCCTAATGGAGGGTCCACAGATAAGAGACAGAACTGGGGGTCCAACCCACCATGACCACCAGAGCAACCCTCCAACGCCCCCTTGACTGTCAGTCCTTTGTTTCATGTTAAAGTATACCAAAAATACAATACAATACAATACAATACAATACCATAAAATAAAATAAAATAATAAAATGAAATGAAATGAAATGAAATTAAAATAATATAAAATAAAAATAAAAATAAAAACAAAAACAAAACAAAACAAAACAAAAGAAAAGAAAAAACAAAAAGGAGCCACCAGAACAGCTTTGCAAAACCCAGGAATCATGGAACATTGAGTGTGCCCAAGATCCTCTCCTGCCTTCTGCTGGTCATTTGCCATAAAATGCTGCCAACCTACAAAGACCAGGCTGTGAATGGCACCTGCAGGAGGAGTGCAAAGCACTGGCAACAGCCCTGAGTGAAGGACCCCTTGCCCAGACTCGGGGCAGGACCCTTCTCCAGAGTGCACTGGATCCTTGTACCAAAACTTGCCTTTGTCTCAAAATGATTTCATTGAGCACTTGTAATGTGCTTGTCATTGATTAGGGAATTGAATGCTCAATACCGTAATGTACAGGGGGTATAAGGAGGAAGCCGAGTCTTAGGACAAGTGACTGACTCTGCTACAAGCTTGTAAATGAGAGATTAGGATGCAGGATGGTGTTTTCATTTATTTGTTTTACTTAAGCTCTCTGTGCCTCAGTTTCTTCTTATGTAAGATGGGGATGGCCACAGTGACTTTACATAGGACCATTGTGATGATGAAATGAGTTAGCACAGGCTAAGTGCTCAGACAGGACAGGTAGTAAAAACTCAAGGAATCATCATTTTCATGCATAACCCACATGCACACACTCATGCATGCACTTGGGCTTACACATACACACTAATTCACAATGCTCACACCTGCTCATACATGTATACTCACACATATACACAAACAGACACACACTCATACACAAACACACACAACAGCTGGTGAAAAGTGGAAACCATGAAACTTCCTACTACCAGGATCCAGAAAGCTCATATTTGGTTTCTAGGCCATTTACTTTCTAGCATGTGTCCTTGGATGAACTACACAAGGTCTCTGGGTCATCCATCCATCCATCCATCCATCCATCCATCTCCATCTCTCTGTAAAATGGGGACAGCAGGACTCCTGGTCCCAGGCTGCTATGAGAACTTACTCGGGAGGTGCATGCAGCCATGGGTATGAACTATTATGTGCTCTGTAAGTTTGGAATTTTAGAGACCCTGATGTAGTAAAGAGCGTGTGCCTACATCACCACCCTCCCCCAGGATGAGCTGGCAGGGCAGCTAGTGGAGATGGTGGAAAACACACTCTGCAACTGAAACAGAGGGGAACAATCAAACCCTTCATCATGTAGCTTAGCTTTCTGTCCCCTTCTCCCTGAACTACTTCCACAACCCTCCCCAGAAGTGAGGGATGGATGTGCTGGAGGGTTAAGTGAGGGGCAGTGCTGTGGTGCTGGGGAGACTTTCCACAGTGGACAGAGGGTCACTTTAGCTTGGACAGGCACTAACAGAAGACAGGAGACCCCTCATCCCTCAGGGATGGCTGCACAACCAAAGTCTCTGCAAGGAAAGAGATCAGGCCCAGGAAGATGCTCCATGAGCAGCAGGGACAAAGGGCCCCATGCTTTGGGGCATGCATGGATGATGGTCATTGTGCTAAGAATAATTCCTCTAATTTAGTGAGGACACACCCAATGCTGGGCTTCATGTTAGGCATTCAATCCCCACATTTCAACAGCAGAGTTACCTTGTTTTGTGCTGTGTAAATGTGGTTGCTCAACTATGGCCAGAGGAGGAGGCAGCAACCCCGAGGCTGGTGATGAAGTTCCCAGAAGAGAAGAACTGGGTGGATCCAGGTGATGGGGTCTCAGGAAGAGGAGTCCAAAGGGGAGGGATGTCCGTCTCCCTTGGCCTTGTGGTTGCTGGGCCTGAATTCAGGAGGTCATCATTCTGACAGTTCACCTGGAAGGGAAGTAAGTCCAGGGAGGCAGACCCGATGGTGGGCTGGTGAGTAAACTCTGGACAGAGGTCCAGAGGGTGTGAGCCTGGGCTGGGAGTACTGAGTGGAGCCACATGCACAAAGTCACTCCATCTGTTTTAAATCCCTTATGCCGCATGAATCCCAAAGTGCCATGGAGAAACTAGGACTGGAGAGGACAAGGGGATGGCAGGATCCACACTGGGCCTCTGGTGCTGGTCAGGAATCCACCCCTCCACAGAGGCTGGAGCTGAGATGTGCTGGGTGGAGACTGAGAGTCCCCCTCCATGGGAGTGAGGTTGTGCAGGAGCAGGGGAACTTCAGAACACTCAGCGTCTGTAGCATTAATGTATAAGAGCCTGTTCTAGTTTGCTAATACTGCTGGAATGCAAAACACCAGAAATGGATTGGCTTTTATAAAGGGGGTTGATTTGGTTACACAGTTACAGTCTTAAGGCCATATCAGGTACCTTCACTGGAGATGGTCAGTGGTGTCCGGACAACCTCTGTTAGCTCGGAAGGCACATGGCTGGTGTCTGCTCCAAAGTTCTGGTTTTAAAATGGCTTTTCCCCAGGCCATTCCTCTCTAGGCTGCAGTTCCTCAAAAATGTCACTCTTTACATTCCTTCACCCCACCCACTTCCTACTTCCAGAAATCTGCTAGTCATAAAGAGCAGAAGATAAATTATGTAGAACTCAGACTTTCCCCCCAGGGTAAAAGCTACTGATACTTCATCTTCAAAGAGAAAGCCCTAGAGCATCATTCAAGAAAATCCTCTTTATCACGAAGAGATTGGGAATACTTCAGACTACAGCAAGGCAGCAGTAGGTGTGGGGGGCCCCAACCCCATCATTTCAGCTGTTGAAATGTTCGCCCAGTGTCTGCAGTCTGCCAGCACCACCCCTGGACCTCCAGCCAAGTGGAGGTACCTGTGAATGTGGGATGAGTAAGAAGGCATCTGCATGCCAATGTTCTTAGCAGCAGTATTCGCAATTGCCAAGAGATGGAAACAACCCAAATGTCCTTCAAAGATGAGTGGATAAATAAAATGTGGTATATACACATGATGGAATACTACACGGCAGTAAGAAGGAATGCTGTTGTGAAACATATGACAACTTGGATGAACCTTGAAGACATAATGCTGAGTGAAATAAGCCAGGCACAAACAGAGAAATATTATATGCTACCACTAATGTGAACATTGAAATATGTAAAATAAATGGTTTATAATGTCAAATGTAGGAGACCTAGCAATAGATAGCAATTAGTGAATGGGGAATGATAATCTAAGAACAGGTAAGGTATGGTGGGTAAATTTAACCTGCTGGGAATGCCCAGGAATAAGTATGGTTTGTTAATTTCTGGTGAGTATGGAAGAAACAAGCTCACAGAAATGTTATCTTAGGTCATCTGTCTTTCTTATTCCTTTGCTGGGTTATAGTCTGTGTATTTTCTTGGGGTAGAGTAGGAATATGTTGGAAGCAATGTAGTTATTTTAGTTTAGGTGTCTGTGTCTTATTCCGTTGTTTTGGTTTGTTTGAAATGCTTTTTTATTGTATGGTCTTTTAAATTTTTTGATGTGGTTAATAGTTAATTAAAACAAACAGACAAAAAAACAATGGAAAAAATATGCAGAGCCCCCCTGAGGACTTGGGGTAAACTGCAGAGGTGTCGGGCTTCCCCACCTGGATGGTTGCTGATGTTCTCACAAACATAGAGGACTGGCAGTTTGATGTGCCGAACCCTGTATCAGGGAACTTGCCCTTGGGAAGCCTGTTGCAGCGAAGGAGAGGCTAGGCCAGCTTATAATTGTGCCTAAGAGTCTCCCCCTGAATGCCTCTTTGTTGCTCAGATGTGGCCCTTGCTCTCTCTAGCTAAGCCAAGTTGGCAGGCGAAATCCCCCATATGTGGGATCTGACACCCAGGGGTGTAAATCTCCCTGGCAACGTGGAATATGACTCCCGGTGAGGAATCTAGGCCCAGCATCACTGGATGGAGAACATCTTCTTGACCAAAAGGGGGATGTGAAATGAAATGAAATAGAGTTTCAGTGGCTGAGAGATTCCAAATGGAGTCAAGAGGTCACTCTGGTGGGCACTCTTACGTACAATATAGATAAGTTTTTAGGTCGTAATGAATTAGAATAGCTAGTAGTAAATAACTGAAACTAACAAAGTACAACGCAGTAGCCTTGAATCTTGAAGACGACTGTATAACAACGGAGTTTTGACAATGTGATTGTGAAAGCCATGTGGATCACGCTCCCCTGTATCCAGTCTATGGATGGATGAGTAGAAAAATGGGGGGGGAGGGGAACTAAAGGAAAAATAGGGCGGCGGGGGGGTGGATTTGGATGTTCTGTTTTTAGTCCTAACTTTTTATTCTTACTTTCAGTTTTTCTGGTACAAGGAAAATGTTAAAAAAAAAAAACAGATTGGAGTGATGAATGAACAACTATATGATGGTAATGTGATCCTTAGATTATATACTTTGGATGGTTGTATGGTATGAGAGTAAACCTCAATTAAAATAAATAGAAAAAAAAGTTCACTGCCGGTAAAGAACATGTTGTTTCTTTGTATCTCCTGTGAAGCTTTGTCCCGCCTTTAATAAAATAGATGCTAGGAAAAAGAAAAAGGTTGAGGGGAGAGTTGAGAGCAGCTTTTCCTGTTATGCACACAGGCCTTGTACACACGGACGGTGAATCTTAGCAGGAGGCGGCGGGCACTTCTTCCCGGACAGATGCCGCAGGTTCCTCTCCTCTTCCTCTGCCACATCAACCAGGTCTGGCGGGAGGGAGACCAAGGCCCGAGGCGCCGACCGTCCCCCGCCGTCCCCCAGGGCTCGGCTCACCCCGGGACAGGCGCCTCCCGTCCAGTGGGGCCGGGGCGGTCACCCCCTCCCGGATCCGCAGGCCCCATGGCCTGAAGAGGGGCCGAGCGGGAGTCCCCGCGACCCGCCTCCCGGGCCCTGGATCCCCTAAGGGCCTCCGCGGCGGAGGGGGCACTTTCCTATGATGAGGTTCTAACCATTATTCAGGGTTGTCTTTTGCTTTTAAATATTTTTTAACTAATAAGGGCTAACATTTATATTTTATATAGAAATGCATTACAAATATGATTTTAATTGTGTTCTGTTTTTACAGTCTTTAGATGCCATGCCAATTCCTTGTATATTATATCATAGAAGTTCTGTCAAAACACTCACGAGGGGAATAAGGTGGTGGACAGTCAAAATGGCCAGAGTCTTGATGTTCTAAGAAAAATTTTATTTTTCATAAGCATGATATTTGTGGTCAGATCACTTTATATAGGTGCAGTCTGGATTGGACACCGGGTATCGTTCAGTACTTGTACTATTACTTTAAAAAAATTTTTTTTGTCATGTAGAATATGGCCTTTGTCATCATAATGCAATCTTTATTTGTGTACCTTTTTTTTAACTTTAAAATCTTTAAATAAAATGTTTAATACCCATCCAAAAAAAAAAGAAAAAACTAGTGGGGATGTGCGCATGCTCAGTTTCCGCTTGGGCCCCGCCCCCTGGGGCTCCTCCCCCTCAGGGCGCTCCACCGCGGGGCGCTCAGCGGCAGCAAGATGGCGGCGCAGCAACAAGATGGCGTCACAGCAGCGAGATGGCGGCGCAGCAACGGGGGCCGTCCTCTCCGCTGTGTTTCTCCCTCCTCCATAGTAAGTTTTTTGAAGATTTTATTCTTCTTCTATTGCTTTAGTTGAATACTAGTGCATATACATTATATTTTCATTTTCCAGAAATTTTAATTATTTATGTTTTTGGGAAAGTTTTTTGTAAAAAAAATTATTCAGAAATGTGTGAGGTATAAAATTCTTGATGTTTGATTTTCTTATGTTTCTTTTTTTAAAGTTAGTGTTTTAAAAACGCCATTCCGTCATTTTCTGATGACCGTATTTTCTCTGGAAAAGTCATTTGAAAATCTTAAGCTTGCCTCTCAAGAAATAATGTATCTTTTGTCCCCAGTTCTCCTTAAGATTTTCCTCTATTTCTGTTTATCAGAAGTTTGACTGTGATTTGCCCAAGTGTTTTTTTTCCCCCTAATTTTTATCTGCTTAAGCTTTTCTGAAGGTCCTGAATCTGAGGGGTGATATCTTCCTTATTTTTTTTGAAAATTCAGTGCCATCTTCTGTTTCTTTCTGCCTCAGTCGTTCTGTCTTGTTGTCTTTTGGTCTCTAAGTAGGCACACATTAGATCATTTGAATGTTTCTCTAACATTTCTTTATACTCTGTTCTCTATTTTCAATTCATTTTTTTTTTGTCTATTCCCTTGTGCTCCAGTTTGGATGTTTTAAATTTACCTGCTGTGGAGTTCATTATCCTTGTCTTCTGCTATGTCATGGGTTTAGATATTATATTGTGCATTTCCATGATTAAAATTTGGTTCTTCTATATATGTTAATGTCCTTTTAAAATCTTTTCACCCATTTTGTCCATTTTTTCTGTAAATGTATATAATAGCTACTTTATAGTCCTTGTCTGCTAATTTCAGCATCTGAATCATCACTGGATCTTCTTTTATCTGATTGTTGCTATGATTGTCAGTCCTATTTTCCCTCCTAGTCACCTGTCTCAATTTTTTTCAAATTTTATTCCAGATGTTGTTTATAAAAGAGTTTTAGAGTCTGAATTTGATGTTTTCTCCCAGAATTTTCTTTCTTTTTTCTGTCATGCAGATAGGGTAAGAGGATGAGCACATCAATGTAGTCATCAATTGTGTTCTGCTGGGGCAAGACTACAGTTTAATTAGAATCAGTCTTCATTTTTTTTCCAACTTTATTGAGGCATATTTATATATCATAAAATTCATTCATTTCAACTGTCCCATTCAATGATGAATATAAAAATTTATTTCAGGACCTTCAATTTTATTCTGCTTGTGTATATTTCTATCATTTTTTTCCAATACCATACTGAATAGGTAAAATGTAGTTTTATAGTAAACTTTTAAATCATTAAATGAAAGTTCTCCAAATTTGTTCTTCTCTTTCAAAATTGTTTTGGATATTTTGGATATTTAAGTGTTTTGCATCAACATATACATTTCCAATCTGCCTGTCAGTCAGGAGGTGCCTGGTGGAAATTTGATAAGAATTGCCTGTAGCTGAATATGGAGAGAAATGCCATCTTAGCAACTTTGAGCTTTCCTCTACATGACTGTGGAATATCTCTCCATTTATTTAAATCTTCAGTTTAACTGAACAATGTTTTGTAATTCCCACTCTGTATGTATGATACTTCTTTTGTTGAATTGATTTGCTGCCATTCTTAAGGGAATTGAATCCTTAATGTCTTATTTGAATTGTTCATTATTTACCTGCAGAAAGCTCAGATTGTGAGATTGATATCTAGTTTTCTATTCTTATGTATGGATTAAATCTATAAATTTTCCTTTAATCACAGATTTAGCTGCATCCCATCAATTTCATAAGCTGTGTTTACATTTTCATTCTCTTCAAAATACTAATTCCCTTTGAAATGTGTTCTTTGACCCATGGATTATTCAGAAGTGTATAGTTTAATTTACAGATGTTTGTATTGTTCCCAAATTTGTGTCTGTTGTTAATTTCTGATTAATTGTGTTTTGAGAACATGCATTATAAAATTTAAATCTTTTCACATTTTTAAGGTTTGTTTAATGGTCTAGCATACAGTCTTCCTTGGAGATTTTTTCATGTGTATTTAAAAATAATGCATAATCTGCTGTTTTTGAGTGGAGCGTTCTATTCGGTAAAGTTGGTTGTTAGTGTTGCTCAAATCTTCTGTGTCCTTTCTGATTTCCTGTCTAGTGGTACTGTCAGTTATTCAGAGTGGTGGTTTGATGTTTACAGCAATTACTGACAGTTTCTTATTCATGTATTTTGTGACTCTGTTTATTTGGTGAGTAGATGTCGATAATTACAATATCATCCTGCCAATTTGACACTTTTATCATTACAAAATTTACCTCTTACTATCTATAACAATTTTTGTCTTAAAATCTATTTTTTCTGATATTACAAAAGGCCAAACTATAGTATTTGGTAACCATAGCACGCTATATATTTCTCCATTCCTTTACTTTCTATCCGTGTATATCTTTGAATCTAAAGTGTGTCTTTTGTAAACAGCATATAGTTGAATCTTGTATTTTCTTTTGTCCTGTCTCACAATCTTTGCCTTTTGATTACAGTGCTTAATCCATTTTTATTTAATACCACTTTTATATGGTAAGAATTATCTTTGTCATTTTGCTTTCATTATCTTTATTTTATGTTACATGTTTTTGGTTTTGTCTTCCTTCTGTAGTGCTTTATTTTGCATTAACTGAATGGTGAACTTAATAGTATAATAGATACATAGTATATTTCACATAATAGTGTAACATTTTCATTGTCTAAATGATTTTTCACTATATGGTTTTGAGCTATTTTCTTAGTAGTTGATCTAGGGTTTAACATATACACATTAACTTACCTGAATCTCCTTTAGATTTATAGTAATTTAATATCAGTGAGATATAGAAATGTTTGTCCTGACTACCTCTATTTGTTCCTCCCTTTTGTGCTGTTATTCTTTTTCATATTACAGTTATGTATGTTACACACCCATACATTGTTTGTTTTTATAATTAATAGTGTGCATCAATTTTAATTTTTATTAAATTATTTTAGTTAATAATTATAATTAAATAATATTCATATATATTGCATTATGTAATCTTTTAAAGCTGAGTGTAGGAAGGAGAGAAAGTACATATTTTATACAGTTTGTTACATTATTATGTACCATTTTTGGTTCTCTTAATTTCTTACTGTGAATTCTAGTTAGCATCTGGTGTCATTTACTTACTCTAAAACAGCTTTGCTTCCTCTCACCTTGTTTGTGCTTTTATTGTCAAATATATTGTATTTCTGTTTGTTATAGGCCCTAAAATGCAAGTATATAAATGTTGTCGTATGTAATTGTTTTAAAATAACTTGAGAAGAAAGGGAAATATACTCTTTCACTGTCTTTGTTAATTACATAGTGATTTTTGCAAGTATGTAATTACAGAGTTACTATTTTGTAACTTTGGTGCTCTGCGTGCATTTATGTGTGAGTATGTATTTGAATTACCATCTGAGACTTTTGCTTTCAGCCTGAAGAATTTCCTTTGGTTTAGTAGCTCTTCTAAGTTGAGTCTGCTAGCTAAAGATGCTTGGATTTTGTTTATTTGTGAATGTTTTTATTTTGCCTTCACTTTTGAAAGACTTTGGATGGAAGATTCTCATAGGACTGATTTTTTTTTCCATGGCTTTGAATATGTAAACCCACTCTTTGCGATCTCTATTTTTTCTAATGTGCAGTGAGCTCTTAATCTTATCGAGGTGCCATTGTCCTTGAAGAGTCAATTTTATTTTGCAGCTTTAAAGACTTTCTCATTGTAGTTTTATTTCATCATTTTTAGGCTAATTGTGTGAGTATGGATCTCTTTGAATTTGTCCTATTTGGAATTCATTGAGCTTCTTGGATGTGCACCGTATTTGTTTTTCAGTGAATTTGGAATATTTTTGTTGATTATTCTTCAAATACTATTCCATTTCTTACTCCTCTTCTCCTAAAAGTATTCCTGTTACGTGTATATTGGCAAGCTTAATGTTGTTTCACGTTTCTCTGAGTCTGTATGGACTTTTTGTTCTTTTTTCTCTCATTTAGATGGCATAGTCTCTACTAGTACATCTTCAAATTCACTGTTTCATTCTTCTGCCAGGGAAAATCTTCTATTTGAGGCCCTCTTGTAATTTCATTTTTCATTTTGGTTATTGTACTTTTCAACTTCTGAATTTCCATTTGGTTCTTTTGTGTAATTTTAATCTTACTGATAAATTCAAACAGTTCTTCATTTCATCACCTGTGTATTCATATTTCTCTTAATAACATTTCTTGACTAACCTTCTCTTCCTCTCGGAATGAAACAGTGTGCAACATAAAGATATTGGCCAGCTGATAATTTCCCTCATGCTCATTTATTACATATGTGCAAAGAAATCTTTATTGAACAGCTAATACTGATTATTTTTTCAGCTAAATTAGGATTATGGCACAAAAGTATTATCTGTACAGTAAGCATCATGAATTGTTCACAAAATTGGAAGGAAAAAAATACAAGCCCTGTGAACTGCCAAGATTTCTTACAGAACCAACATTGAGTTCCATAATTCAGAATGGATTTAGGAATGGGTTTACAGTTAGCATATATTCACTGTGCTATTAGCAAAGCACAGTTTTCCACGAACATCATTGATAAAATTATACTTTGTAAGGACTTGTTGTTTTAAAATCAATGGCCTAATAAAAGCATGCAATAACTTAAAAATATATATCTATTATGTAACTAATTAGATCTTAGCTGCCAATGTTGACGCTGCTTGATGAATCATTCCAGAAGTAAAAAGGATCTTACCACTTCTGACTGTTCTTTAGAACAAAGGCATAGTATGCTTAGATCCTGACAGTAACCAATCACATTTTAAAACATCTCATTTGTGTATATGTATTTGTCTTTGATAGTACCCCTGAAAAAAGCAGCAATTACAAATATCATTAGTATGATACAAAAAAAATACAATCTGGGTGCTTTATGCTGGCCTTCTCTTTGGCAAGAAAGCCCAGGGAAGGAGCAAAGGGAAGCCATTTTTTTTTTTTTTTTTTTTTTTCGGAGAGCTGTGACCAGGTAAATCTACTCTGGTAATTCACAGTTTCTCTGCATATATGTTAACATTTTACACCATGATTCAGAGTTCTAGTTGGAAAAAAAGGGCCACTCAGCAGTAACTTTAATTAGAAGGATTCCACTGAAGAGTTCTTGACTTCTCTGTCTACATAATTTCAGGAGGGACTCTATCTGTTTGGTTTTAAGTATCACTTTTCTATCTTTCAGCCTGGAATGAGTTAAGAAAAGAAAATAATCCCCATTTTTATTTTGGAAAGTACAAGTGCAGTGTCATTTTTCCTCCTGGTTTCCAGGATTTTTCTGACTATCCTTGTACAAGAGCCATACTGCTATGATTATCGTTGCACGTAGCAATTTTGAAATTTGGAAGTGTGGGACTTCACACTTGATTTAATGTAAATTAAATAAAGTAGAATTATGTCTGCATTTTGCTATTTGTTTTCTGTGTGTCTGTCTGTTTTTATTCCTTCATTACTCTTACTTTTTTAAAAAATAGATATTTTCTAGTGTACCTTTGGCATTCCTTCATTTCTTTTATTATTATTTTAGTTTATTCTTAGTGTTGCCCTGATGATTACAGTTACCATCTTAATTTATAAAAATCTTATTCTGATTAATAATATTTAGTTTAAAATTTATGCAGGAACTGCTCCACAAAACCTCATTTCCTTCCCTTCTTTTATACCATTATTGTTATGCAAATTACATCTATGTACATTTTTTTAGCTTTTTTTTATTTTGAAATAAATTCAAAGTTATAGGAACAGTTGCAAAACAATACTAACACCATATGCAAAATTCCATCACACCCTGACCCCCGTCCCCTGATAGCCCAATCCACCAACTTTAACATGCTGTCACATCGCTATTTCTTTCCCTCCCTCCCTATCGTCCATCATCTATTGCTCTGTCTTCTGAACATACGAGAGCTAGCTGCACACATCCTTGAACATGCACTGTAATTCACATATACACTTCCCATGAACAAAAACATTCTTTTATGCAATCCCATTAAGTGCAGCTAAGAAGTACAAGAGATTCAACAATGATACAAAGCTTATATTTTATATTTCCTTTTTTTTATGTCTCAACTGTGTGCCTTTTAGCCTCCTGTCCTCCATCCTCCAATCCCATTCAAGTTCATCCTTGGCATTCAATTGTCATCTATTTAGACTGTCTTTTTTTTTTTTTTTTTTCAGTTGTGGAAACATAAATACAGCCTAAATCTTCCCATTCCACCCCCTCCCTAGCTTTCCATTAGTGGGATTTATCACATTTAGAATGTTGTAATGCTCTTTCCCACCATCCATTACTAGAAATTTCCCTTCACCTCAAACAGCAACCCTACACTCATTTCTTAACTCCCCATTGCCCCTTCCCACATTTCTCTTAACCCATACTCTACTTTTCATCTCTATGGTTATATTCTCTGGTAATATCTTTGTGTTTACTGTGGAGCTTAAAATTAACCTCTTAAATCCATAACAATCTTGTTTTTCTTTGATACCACCTTTACTTCAATAGGGCATATAAACTGTGTTCCTATACTCCTCCATTCCCCCACCTTTATATCGTTGTCTAAAATTACATATTTTACATTGAGTTCAAAACCACTGATTTGTCGTTAGAGTTTGTGTATTTTATATCATGTAGGAAGTAAATAGTGGAGTTACAGTACAAAAATTATTGACTTCTATTAGTATTCCATTGTGGTTGGAGAATGTGCTTTGAGTATATTCAATTTTTTTTTTTTTAATTTCTTGAGGCTTGTTTTATGTCCCAGCTTATAGTCCCTTCTGGAGAAAGATCCATGATCACTAGAGAAAAATGAGTGTCCTGGTGATTTGGGATGTAAGGTACTATATATGTCTGTTAAAATTCTCTATATCTCTTTGTCCTTTCTTTGTTTCTCTGTTGGTAGGGCTCCCTTTAGTATCTGAAGTAGGGCAGGTCTTTTATTGGCCAACTCTCTCAGCATCTGTTTGTGTAAAATTTAAGCTGTCCCCCAAATTTGAAGGAGAGTTTTGCTGGATAAAGTATTCTTGGTTGGAAATTTTTCTCTCTCAGAATTTTAAATATGTCATGCCACTGCCTTGAGGCCACTGAGTAGTCACAACTTAGTCTTATGTTGTTTCCTTTGTATGTGGTGAATTGCTTTTCTCTTGCTGCTTTCAGAAGTTGCTCCTTCCCTTCAGTATTTGACAGTCTGATAAGAATATGTCTTGGAGTGGGTTTATTTAGATTTATTCTATTTGGAGTTCGCTGGGCATTTATGCTTTGTGTATTTATATTGTGTAGAAGGTTTGGGAAGTTTTCCCCAACAATTTCTTTGAATACTCTTTCTAGACCTTTACCCTTCTCTTCCCCTTCTGGGAAACCAATGAGTTTTAAGTTTGGATGTTTTATTTTATCTATTGTATCCCTGAGATCCATTTTGATTTTTTTGACTTTTTTCTCCATTCTTTCTTTTGTTCTTTCATTTTCTGTTCTGTGGACTTCTAGGACACTGAGATGTTGTTCAGCTTCCTCTGATCTTGTATTGTGAATACCCAGAGTCTTTTTAATTTGGCCAACAGTTTCTTTTATTTCCATAAGATCTTCTATTTTTTTATTTACTCTTGCAATCTCTCCTTTATGCCCTTCTAGGGTCTTCTTTATGGCACTTATATCCTGGGCCATGGTCTTTTTGATGTTCTTTAAATCCTTTGCCATGTTTTCATTCCTCGATTGTAGTACTTTGATTAATTGTGCCAGGTACTGTGTCTCTTCTGATATCTTGATTTGTGTGTTTGGAGTTGGATTCTCCATATCGTCTGGTTTTATCATATGCATTAAGATTTTCTGTTGTTTTTGGCCTCTTGGAATTTGCTTTGCTTGCTTGGGTTCTTTCAAGTTGTAAAAAAAAGATACCAATCTAATTTTTCAGAAACACAGTTTGGTGACATAAACTTTCTCTAACTAACCTGCAGATAGCATCTGTGAGTCACCTATACCCCTCAAGTCAGTTCTCCACCGTGTCCCTGTGGTGTGTGGGGAAATGATTCTTGTGGGGTTTAGTTGGAGAACTCAGTTTGGGTGTGTTGCTGAAGCCTTCTGCCCAGAATGTGGGGCGTTTGTACAGGTGGCCAGGGAGGAAGGGCAGCTTTAATATTCAAATCTCCCAGGTTCCCAGAGATTCAAGGCCACCGCAAGAGTCTAAACCTTCATTTCATTTCAGTCCCAGACCCTCTCTCTCACTGTCCCACAAACCACCAGACTTGGCGTAGTGTCCCTGGTTTCTCCGAGCAGGTCCCCCCACCCAGCCACAATCCTCCAGGAGCTCTGCTGAGGAAATGCTATGCTACATCACCAGTGCGTGCTGTCCCTCAAGGGAAGCCCTGGGCTGCTGGGCCTTCCAGGGGCACACTCAGCCTGGTGCAAAGATGGCTGAATGGGGTGTCTCAACACCCCCCTCCTCACACAGTTCCTCCTTCCCAGTTCTGGGACAACTGGCGGGGTTCTCTGCTGTGGGCACAGCCCCAGGCAGCAGTTTATCCAGCCCTCCGGGGATCCAGCTGCTAGCCGTGTGGTTTCTTTCTGTTTCCGGCTCTCCCCTCTGTTCCCCCAGCCCTGAGGGTATCTGCAGCAGGCTATCTTCCAGGCCAGACACTGAGAGGCCAGCCCAGCCCCCTCTTGCTGTGTTTTGCTGCATGGTTCCCACTATTGCAACTGCAGCCACTCCTGGGTTTTTCCCTGTTTTTTTTTTTTTTTTTTTAAAGAGCCAGTCGGTCTCCAGATGCCAAGCCCTGGCTTCCCTAGACTGCCACGCAGCTGCAGGTCTTCCAGCCAGCTTACTCACTCGTTTCAGAATGCAGACTCCCAGTTTCACCAAGGATTCGGCCCCTGTGGAACTAGCAGACCTTGTCCAGCTGGCGCATCACTGTAACCAGTATTCTGGGTCAGTTTCTGGTTTTAATCTAGTGTTTTTCATGAAGGTGTTTTTTTGTCGTGTCTCACCTAGCTGCCATCTTAGTTTCTCATCTATGTACATTATATGCTCATCAACACAGTTTATAGTTATTTTTGTGTAATTGTCTTTTAAACCTCATAGAAGAAACTAGTTACAAACAGAAACACATTTACACTTTCTTTTATAATATCTATGATATTATCTTTTCCAGTTGCCTTATTTTCTCAGGTGGACCCAAGATATCATCTAGCTTCCATTCATTCCAGCCTGAAAGACTCCCTTTAGTATTTTCTTGTAAGTCAGACCCATGCAACAAATTCTCAGTTTTTCTTCATTGCGAAGTGTCTTCAGTTCTCCTTTGTTGTTGAAGAAGGATTTAGAAGATATAAATTTCCAACTTGAAGTCTTTTGCTTTGAATATTTTGAAGATTCCATCCACTATATTCTGACTTCCATGTTTTTGGATGAGAATCAGCTGCTAAGCTTATTGAAGAATCCTTGTACATGATCCTTTTAGAGGATCCTTTGTACTTTTCTGGTGCTTTTGAGGTCTCTCTTTGTTTTTAGCTTTTATTAAATTGGCGATGGGGCATCAAGACATGGCTCTCTTAATTTTTCTACTTAGAGTTGTTGAGGTTCTTTAATGTGGAGAGTAATATTGATCAAATTTGGGGAGATTGGGGTAATTATTTCATCAAAATTTTGTGCACTTTTCTCTTTCTCTTCTGAGACTCTAATAGTACATATGTAGTTGCTCTTGATGGTGTACCAAAGTCTCTGATAGTCTGTTCATTTTTCTTCATTTTTTTTTTCTTTTGGCTCTTCAGACTGGATAATCCTTAATTATTGATCATCCAATTCACTGAATCTTTCTTTTACTAGTTGAAATTTGTTGTGCCCTTCTAGTAAAGTTTTAATTTCTGTTACAGAGCTTTATAACTGCAGAATATTTACTTGGCTCTTTTTAAAAATGTCTACATCTTTTTTAATATTCTCTATTTTATAAAACATTATTGTCATATTTTCTTTAACTCTTCAAACATATTTTCCTTTAATTATTTGAATATATTTACCATAGTTTATTTCAAGTCTTTTTCTACTTAGTCCAAAATCTGGGTCCTCTTAGGGATGACTCCTGCTGGCTGCCTTTCTAACTATGTTTTGACATACTTTCTTCCTTCTTTGTACCTCTTGTAATTTTTTTAGAAAATCTGGACCTTAGTGGTAATATACTGTAACAATTCTGATAACAGAATATTTCACACCTGCTAACGTTGTCAGTATCTTTTTTTGTTGGTCCTTCTCTTGTTGATGTATATTTATTTATTTATTTTACTGTACTAATTCTGTACATTCTCTATTCCCTGCGTTTTGTAGCCAATGAGTATTCTTATTTTTTTGTTTGTTTTTGTTTTGAAACTTGGCTTCCTAGAGATCACACCTGGTTCAGTATAATTCATATATGTGTATGTGTATGTATATACAGAGAGAGATTGTTCACATACTATTCAACTATCAAAAGATCCAAAAGTGGAATCAGTTGCCCATGATACCATCATATAGCTGTGCATCCATCATCACAAGTAATTTTTTTTCAATTTTAGAAGATTTTCATTTCTCCAGAAAAGAAATAGACAAAAAAAGGATACTCAAATCCTCCCATACAGAAATACAGCAGAAATAAATGACATAGAGAAAAAAAAAAACAGTAGAGAGAATACATAACACCAAGAGTTCGTTCTTTGAGACGATCAACAAGATTGACTAGCCCCTAGATAGACTGACAAAATAAAAAAAAGAAGAGCCATATAAATAAAATAATGAGAAATTCATTACTGTGGATCCTGAAGAAATTAAAAAAAAATTATTAGAGGATACTGTGAACAACTGTATGCCAATGTACTGGATAATATAGAGGAAACAGCAATTTCCTTGAAACATATGAACAACCTAGACTGACAAGAGAAGAAATAGAAGACCTGAACCCACCAATCACAAGCAAAGAGATCCAACCAGTCATCAGAAAACTTCCCACATTGAAGAATATTTAATGACAAGGTAAAATGTTCACCATGTTAAATGAAAACTGCAACATAAAAAGTAAAATGATTTGTATAGAGAGCACTGTTTTCTAAAATGTTCATGCATGGAAAAGATTGGAAGGAAATAAATGCATCAAATGTTAACCATAGTTAAAAAAAGAAAAAAGAAAACTTCCCACAAATAAATGCCCAGGGCCAGATGGCTTCACAGGGGAATTCTACCAAATTTCAAAAAAGAACTGACAACAATCTTACTTAAACTCTTTCAAAACATTGAAGAAAATGGGAGGCGGGGCAAGATGGCGGCATAGAGAGGACTGGAAGCTAAGTAGTCCCCCTGGAACAACTACAAAACACCAGAAACAACTAGTAAATAATCCAGAATAACTGCGGGGGGACAGACGAGACCATCCACTCATCATACACCAACCTGAATTGGGAGGAATGCCCGAGAACACAGCATAAAATCTAGAAAGAAGATCTATGTCAGTACTGCTTGGAGCAGTCAACAGCTGCTGTCCTGCTCCACTGGAAGTGAAGAGATTTATTTCAGAGGGATCTGGCTGCTGCTGTGGAACTCAAATTCGAGCAGTCCTCGGAACCACTGCAATAGGCTAATAGCTCCCAGGACTTCAGAAATTTGTGGAAGTATTATGCTAAGGCAGGCCAAATCAAAAAACTTTGACTTTTGTTTGAGTATTCCACTAAAGTGATACAAAGACACAGAAACCGATAGAAAAATATGGGTGCTAGTATCTAATATGATACACCAAGGGTGATGTGTGAAGGTAAAGCCAGAAAAGCTGCCACTGATGTGCTGGACATCTTCTCAAAGATGTACCCATAAGAAGTGGCTAGAAGAATTCTTCTAGTGGGCTGCCTGACAAAAGTGATGGAATGAGGCTTGGATCACATAGGTAAGCAAGCCATGATTTGCTGTGTTTTGATCCTGAAGCAAGAGCCACATGAATTCTACCTATTGGGAAAGCTGACATATGCTGAGGAGAAAGAATGGATTTTGAGGGTTCACACCAGAAGCCTTGAGCAGATTTAGGGAACTATAAGTGATGACCATGATATTCCAGTCTAGTGAAGTCTTCTTGGGTAAGCATAATCAGAACTCAAATTTCAATCAGGGTCCCTGCAGAGATAGCTCTTCTTGGATGATGTGGGCACCAGTTTTCCTCCAGTACGATGAGGTTTGCTGTGATGAGAGGAGGTTTGGAAGAATGCAGCCTGGGATCTCTTTGTTTGGGATATTTGCTGACTACGAAGACAGTGTAAACTCCAACTCCGTGAAGGTCGTGCCCATCGACCTCAGGAAGTCTATGCTTTTCATCAGTGAAGCCAGGCCAAGACAGTTATTCCAGACGCTATTTGAAGAAACAAAGAATACATGGTTGAAGAGAAAAATAATCAAATCTCACAGGACTAAATAATCAAGACTATTACAAAGAACATAAATAACAAATTTATAATGTATTGCAATACAAAAAGCAGTATTCTTAGTATAAAATTGCATTTCCATGAAGAAGCTATTTACAACAAATGTGATTAAACTACGTCGGAAACACATCAAAGCTGCATGAGTCGCACATATACAATGTCACAATCCACGGGAAACTACAGAAAATAAGCCATCAGAAGGCCACATCCTGGTCTAAAGGTAGCAAAGGCCTTTCGACTGACCTTCCTGCTTCAGAAACCCCATCAAAAAATCACCCCACTGGATTTCAGCAGACTTGTTAACTCCATATTTGGCTTTTTCAAGATAAGCTGTAATCTTCTCAAGAGGATCAAAATGCAGAACTGAGTTGAACCTCAGAAATCCAGTGATGGGAGACAGCAGGCCCAGCTCAGCTGTGGCTTTGAAAGGCTCTCTGGGACCAGGCAGGCAGAGCCGCCTCACCAACAGTGGCACTATATGTGAGGATGTGTGCAGAGAGGGGCAGGAAATGGCCCATGTCCAGAGTGTCCCAGCCTGTCAGTTCCACGATGACTTCAAACATGAGGCTCAACTGCTATCTGAAGACCACAATTCCTACAGACTCTTAAGGAACCTCACTGTACTGGGAGAGTAGACTGCCTGGTATTTGACTTGGAAAGATGAAAAATAACCATCTCTAAATATAAGATTCTGTCAGAATAAAAACTCCCTTTGTTCAAAAAAAAAAACATTGAAGAAAATGGAACACTACCTAACATTTTATGAAGCTAACATGAGTTGAATACCAAGACCAGGCAAAGATACCACAAAAAAGAAAACTACAGGCCAATCTCCCTAATGAATACAGATGCAAAAATTCTCAACAAGATACTTGCAGATAGAATCCAAAGGCACATTAAAAAAGTCATACACCATGACCAAGTGGGGTTCATTCCAGGCATGCAAGGATGGTTCAACATAGGAAAATCAGTCAGTGTAATACAACATATTAACAAATCAAAAGAGAAAAATCAAATGATCATCTCAATAGATGCTGAAAAAACATTCAACAAAATCCAACATCCCTTTTTGATAAAAACATTTCAAAAGTTAGGAATTGAAGGAAACTTCCTCAATATTATAAAGAGCATATATGAAAACCCACAGCCAGCATAGTACTCAGTGGTGAGAGACTGAAAGCCTTCCCTCTAAGATCAGGAATGAGAAAAGGATGCCCACTCTCACCACTGTTCTTCAACATTGTGCTAGAAGTGCTAGCCAGGGCAATCCAGCAAGACAAATAAAAGGCATCCAAATAGGAAAGGAAGAAGTAAAACTCATTATTTGCAGATGATATGACCTTATATGTGGAAAACCCTGAGAAATTGACAGTACAGCTACTGGAGCTAGTAAACAACTTTAGCAAAGTAGTGGGATCCAAGCACATAAGTCAGTAATGTTTCTATATGCTAGAAATGAGAGAAGTGAAGAGACATTCAAGAAAAAGATACCATTTTCAATAGCAAGTAAAAAAACTCAAGTACCTAGGGATAAACTTTACCAAAGAAGTAAAAGACCTATGCAAAGAAAACTATATAACACTATTAAAAAGAAATAGAAAGGGATCTTAAAAGAAAGAAAAATATTCCTTCTTCATGGATAGGAAGGCTAAATGTCATTAAGATGTCAATTCTACCCAAACTCATCTACAGATTCAATGCAATCCCAATCAAAATTCCAATAACCTACTTTGCAGACTTGGAAAAGCTAGTTATCAAATTTATTTGGTAAGGGAAGAGGTGTTGAATTGCTAAAAATACTCTGAGAAAGAAAAGCAAAGTGGGAGGACTTACACTCCCTGACTTTGAAGCTTATGTAAAGCCAGTTGTCAAAACGGCACGGTACTGGCACAAGGATTGATATATCAATCAATGGAATTGAATTGAGAATTCGGAGATAGACCCCCAGATCTATGAGTGCCTGATCCTTGATAAGGCCCCCAAAGCCACTGAACTGGGACATTTAACAGCTTTCACCAGATGGGGCTGGGAGAGTTGGATATCCATATCCAAAAGAATGAAAGAGGACCCCTACCTCGCACCTGACACAAAAAATACCTCAAAATGGGTTAAAGACCTCAGTATAAAAGACATTACCATAAAACTCTTAGAATATAATATAGGGAGACATCTTCAAGACCTTGTATTAGGAGGTCACTTCCTAGTCCTTACACCTAAAGCACAAGCAACAAAAGAAAAAATCGATAAATGGGAACTCCTTATGCTTAGAAGTTTCTGTACCTCAAAGGAATTTGTCAAAAAGGTGAAGAGGCAGCCAACTGAATGGGAAAAATTTTGGAAACCATGTATCTGAAAAAGACTGGTATCTTGCATATATAAAGAAATCCTACAACTCAGTGACAGTAGTACAGACAGGCCAAGTATAAAATGGGCAAAATACATGAAAAGACAATTCTCTGAAGGGAAAATACAAATGTCCAAGAAACACATGAAAAAATACTCAGCTTCACTAACTATTAGAGAGTTGCAAATTAAGACCACAATGAGATATCATCTCACACCAGTTAGAATTGCTGCCACTAAACAAACAGGAAATTACAAATGCTGGAGAGGATGTGGAAAAATTGGAACTCTTATTCATTGTTGGTGGGACTGTATAATGGTTCAGCCACTCTGGAAGACAGTCTGGCAGTTCCTTACAAAACTAGATCTAGTTACCCTTCTGTCCAGCAATTGCACTTCTCAGTATATACATGGAAGAGCTGAAAGCAGTGACGTGAACAGATATCTGCCTGCCATTGTTCATAGCAGCTTTATTCACAATTGCCAAGAAATGGAAACAACACAGACGTCCTTCAACAGATGAGTGGATAAATAAAATGTGGTATGTACACACAATGGAATAACATGCAACAGTAAGAAAGAATGATGTGAAACATATAACAACTTGGATGAACCTTGAAGACATAATGCTGAGTGAAATAAGCCCGGCACAAAAAGAGAAATATTGTGTGCTACCACTAATGTGAACATTGCTGGGGGAGAGTGCGGGGGTGTTGTGTTTCCCCACCTCAGTGGTTGATGATGTGCTCACAGACATTGGGGACTGGTGGTTTGATGGGCTGAGCCCTCAATCACAGGACTTGCCCTTGGGAATGCCATTACTGCAAAGGAGAGGCTAGGCCTGCTTATTATTTTGCCTAAGTGTCTCCTCCTTAATGCCTCCTTGTTGCTCAGATCTGGCCATCTCTCTCTAGCTAAGTCAACTTGGCAAATGAAATCACTGCCCTCTGCCCTACATGGGATCTGACACCCAGGGGTGTAAATACACCTGGCAAAGTGGAATGTGACTCCAAGGGAGGAATCTGGACCCAGGTTTGTGGGATGGAGAACATCTTCTTGACAAAAAGGGGGATGTAAAATGAAATGAAATATGTTTCAGTGGCTCAGAGATTGCAAAAGGAGCCAAGAGGTCACCCTGTTGAGCACAATATAGATAACCCTTTTTAGGTTCTAATGAATTGGAATAGCCAGCAGTAAATACCTGAAACTATCAAAGTGCAACACAGAACCCTTGAATCTTGACAACGATTGTATAAAAATGTAGCTTATGAGGGGTGACAGTGTGATTGTGAAAGTCATGTGGATCACACTCCCCTTTGCCCAGTGTATGGATGGATGAGTAGAAAAATGGGGGCAAAAAAATGCAACCTGTATTCTTTTTTACTTTAGTTGTGCTTTTTCACTTTAACTTTTATTTTTATTACTTTTGTATTTGTGGTAATGAAAATATTCAGAAATTAATTTTGGTGATGAATGCACAACTATATGGTGATACAGTGTGAACAATTGATTGTATGCTTTGTATGACTGCATGGTATGTGAACATATCTCGGTAAAACTGAATTATTAAAAATGTCAGGCAGCACCAATGCCAGGAGTCACATATCCTTCCCCTATTCCCCCCATATGCATATAGCTTTGGTATATTTCCTTTATTGTATTAAAGGAAGCATAATACCATGTTTCAGTTAGTTATAGTTTCTAGTTTGCATTGATTGTATTTTCCCCCCAATCCCACCCTGTTTTTAACACCTTGCAATGTTGACATTCATTTGTTCTACCTCATGTAAAACGTGTTTGTACCTTTTACTACAATCTTTGAGCACTGTAGGTTTCCCTGAGTTACGCAGTCCCAGTCTTTATCCTTCTTCTTTTGTTCTGGTGTCCCACATGATCCCAACATTCCTCTTTCAACCATATTCACGGTCATATTTTTTCAGTGTACTTACATTGCTGTGCTACTTTATCCCAAAATTGTGTTCCAAACCTCTCACTCCTGTCTTTTCCTTTCTGTCTGCAGTGCTTCCTTTAGTGTTTCCTGTAGAGCAGGTATCTTGTTCACAAATTCTGTCATGGTCTGTTTGAGAATATTTTAAGCTCTCCCTCATATTGGATGGACAGTTTTGCTGGATATAGGATTCTTTGTTGGTGGTTTTTCTCTTTAAGTATCTTAAATATATCACACCACTTCCTTCTTGCTCCCATGGTTTCTATTGGGAAATCCACAGATAGTCTTATCAAGCTTCCTTTGTATGTGATGGATCACTTTTCTCTTGCTGCTTTCAGGATTCTTTCTTTATCTTTGACATTTGAGAATCTGATTATTAAGTGTCTTGGCATGGGTCTCTTCACATTTATTCTGTTTGTGGTATGCTGTGCTTCTTGGATCTGTAATTTTATATCTTTCATAACAGATAGGAAATTTTCATTGACTATTTAGTAGATGGGAAACTTTCATTGACTATTTCCTCTATTATTGCTTCTGCCCATTTTCCTTTCTCTTCTCCTTCACAGTCACCAATGGCATGTACATTCTTGCTTTTTGTTTTGTCCTTAAGTTCCCAGAGACTTTGCTCATATTTTTCCATTCTTTTCTCTATCTGTTCTTTTGTGTGTAGGCTTTCAGGTGCCTTATTCTCCAGTTTGTGAGTGTTTTCTTCTGCTTCTTGAGATCTGCTGTTGTATGTTTCCCTTGTATCTTTCATCTCTTGTATTGTGCCTCTCATTTCCACAGATTCTGCTGTTGGTTTCTTGAACTTTCAATTTCTACCTTATGTATGCTCAGTGTTTTCATTATATGGTCCATCTCTTTTGCCATCTCCTCCCTAAACTATTTGAATTGTCTTAGTATTAGTTGTTTAAGTTCTTGTATCTCAGTTGAAATGTAAATTTTTCCCTTTGGGCCATAACTTCATTTCTCTTAGTGTAGGTTTTAGTTTTGTGGTGCATAGGCATGGTTTCCTTGGTAACCCCAATCAAGTTTTCCCAGCCCAAATAGGGCTCCAGTCCCAGAAGGAAAAACTATTCAGTATCCAGTTTCCCTGAGGGTGTGTCTTAGAAAATTGGTTCACACTGTAAGGCCTCGTGTCACTGTGCTTTTCTGCCCAGCAGGTGCTGCCAGTCACCTGTAACTCCAGACTGGTGTAAGGAGGTATGGCCCATGTCTGTTTTCCCCCAGGCTGTGAGGTCTCGTTCTGAATGGACAGCAGGTAGTAGAGCTGGACCCCACCTCTTTTCTTTTAGGGAAGATAGACCCCTAGGGAAAGGTCATCAGCATTTCAGTGGTCTCTCTCTCTGCCTGTGCCATCTCCACCCTTGTCTGGGTCAGAGCACTGAGAACTGAAAATGGCTGAGGGTTTCTCCACTGAACCAAAACAGGGAAAGAAAGCACTCTTTGGGCAGGTCTGCAGCCACCCTCCAGCTCTCCAATGTCATTCTTCACTCAAAACCTCTGTCTGCTTTTTGGGGATTCATATCAAGTAGTCCACACTTGTTAATTAAAACCTCAGAGCACAGCTGTGCTATATTTGCTTGGTGAGAGCTGCTCTCTGGCTTCACCAGGCTTTGCAGCTCAGGCCATGGGGGGAGGGGACTCCCAGCTTTGATCCGCAGTTTTTACTTACAGTTTTATGCTGTGCTCTTGGGCATTCCTTCCAATTCAGGTTAGTGCATGATTAGTGGATGGTTGTTTGTCCCCCTGCAGTTGTTCTGGATTATTTAATAGCTGTTTCTTGTTGTTTGTTTGTTGTTCCAGAGGGACTAACTGAGTTCCATTCCTCTCTATGCCACCATCTTAGCTCACCCATGGTTCAGTATAATTTTATGGTCAGTCAGTGATTGGTTAGATATTTTCTTTAAATGCCCTGACTGTGTCATAGGGTGGGGGTGGCAGGGTCCCCTCCATGGCATATAGGGCCCTCTCCATTTGACATTTCTGTTTCCTGCTTTCCTTCCTTGTCCACCTTGGTTTAATCTCCTTTATAAAGTCTGTCCCTCCAGTCCCCAGGATTGGCCCTTGTCTCTTCTGACCCCTAGTGCCCCTCACGGGAGCTTCTCTCCAAGCCTGAGTCATGGTCCTCCCATGGACAGACTTAGCTGTCCCTACCCCACCTCCCTGCTGGACCATGGATGCCCCTTGGATGAGCCTGACACCCCTCTCCAGCCCAGCCCTGGGCCTGACCCCAAGAGACCCCAATGAGAGCCATGAAAGGCAAGAAGGCTGGCTGTGCCTGGAGCCCTCCAGGAAAGCAAAGAGCATGGTTATGCAGACCCAGACAGGCACTGGCGGGGACTGAGGCTATGGGTGACAGATGCATTGACAGGAAGAAGGATTTCATGGTCCTCTGAGGACATGAACCCTAGAACAGGAGGACTAAGCTGAACATGGGGCCCCTTGGCCTCTGTGTGCAAGACCCTCACAGCCTCCCATTAGGATCACACTGGGTCCCCTAAGGACCTGCCAGCCTGAGGACCCACAATCCTGACCCACACACCCAGACCCCCACAGCTCTGCTCCCCAGCTGAGGCTGGTCCTGTTCCCTGGGTGTGGAGACCCCAACACAGCTCCCCTCAGTGCAAAACATGCTGGCCCAATGCTGTGAGCCCTGCCAGGGTACACATTAGGGGGAAGGAAGGAGCACAAGCTAATTTACACTCATGAGCTACTACACACAAAACTGTGTGTTTCACACCAGTTATTTTCTTGGATACTAATGAGAGATCTGCAAGTTCTGACCTATTTATCCCCATTCATTAAATGAGAAAACTGCACTCAAAGGGCTTTCCTAATGGAGGGTCCACAGATAAGAGACAGAACTGGGGGTCCAACCCACCATGACCACCAGAGCAACCCTCCAACGCCCCCTTGACTGTCAGTCCTTTGTTTCATGTTAAAGTATACCAAAAATACAATACAATACAATACAATACAATACAATACCATAAAATAAAATAAAATAATAAAATGAAATGAAATGAAATGAAATTAAAATAATATAAAATAAAAATAAAAATAAAAACAAAAACAAAACAAAACAAAATAAAAGAAAAAACAAAAAGGAGCCACCAGAACAGCTTTGCAAAACCCAGGAATCATGGAACATTGAGTGTGCCCAAGATCCTCTCCTGCCTTCTGCTGGTCATTTGCCATAAAATGCTGCCAACCTACAAAGACCAGGCTGTGAATGGCACCTGCAGGAGGAGTGCAAAGCACTGGCAACAGCCCTGAGTGAAGGACCCCTTGCCCAGACTCGGGGCAGGACCCTTCTCCAGAGTGCACTGGATCCTTGTACCAAAACTTGCCTTTGTCTCAAAATGATTTCATTGAGCACTTGTAATGTGCTTGTCATTGATTAGGGAATTGAATGCTCAATACCGTAATGTACAGGGGGTATAAGGAGGAAGCCGAGTCTTAGGACAAGTGACTGAGTCTGCTACAAGCTTGTAAATGAGAGATTAGGATGCAGGATGGTGTTTTCATTTATTTGTTTTACTTAAGCTCTCTGTGCCTCAGTTTCTTCTTATGTAAGATGGGGATGGCCACAGTGACTTTACATAGGACCATTGTGATGATGAAATGAGTTAGCACAGGCTAAGTGCTCAGACAGGACAGGTAGTAAAAACTCAAGGAATCATCATTTTCATGCATAACCCACATGCACACACTCATGCATGCACTTGGGCTTACACATACACACTAATTCACAATGCTCACACCTGCTCATACATGTATACTCACACATATACACAAACAGACACACACTCATACACAAACACACACAACAGCTGGTGAAAAGTGGAAACCATGAAACTTCCTACTACCAGGATCCAGAAAGCTCATATTTGGTTTCTAGGCCATTTACTTCCTAGCATGTGTCCTTGGATGAACTACACAAGGTCTCTGGGTCATCCATCCATCCATCCATCCATCCATCCATCTCCATCTCTCTGTAAAATGGGGACAGCAGGACTCCTGGTCCCAGGCTGCTATGAGAACTTACTCGGGAGGTGCATGCAGCCATGGGTATGAACTATTATGTGCTCTGTAAGTTTGGAATTTTAGAGGCCCTGATGTAGTAAAGAGCGTGTGCCTACATCACCACCCTCCCCCAGGATGAGCTGGCAGGGCAGCTAGTGGAGATGGTGGAAAACACACTCTGCAACTGAAACAGAGGGGAACAATCAAACCCTTCATCATGTAGCTTAGCTTTCTGTCCCCTTCTCCCTGAACTACTTCCACAACCCTCCCCAGAAGTGAGGGATGGATGTGCTGGAGGGTTAAGTGAGGGGCAGTGCTGTGGTGCTGGGGAGACTTTCCACAGTGGACAGAGGGTCACTTTAGCTTGGACAGGCACTAACAGAAGACAGGAGACCCCTCATCCCTCAGGGATGGCTGCACAACCAAAGTCTCTGCAAGGAAAGAGATCAGGCCCAGGAAGATGCTCCATGAGCAGCAGGGACAAAGGGCCCCATGCTTTGGGGCATGCATGGATGATGGTCATTGTGCTAAGAATAATTCCTCTAATTTAGTGAGGACACACCCAATGCTGGGCTTCATGTTAGGCATTCAATCCCCACGTTTCAACAGCAGAGTTACCTTGTTTTGTGCTGTGTAAATGTGGTTGCTCAACTATGGCCAGAGGAGGAGGCAGCAACCCCGAGGCTGGTGATGAAGTTCCCAGAAGAGAAGAACTGGGTGGATCCAGGTGATGGGGTCTCAGGAAGAGGAGTCCAAAGGGGAGGGATGTCCGTCTCCCTTGGCCTTGTGGCTGCTGGGCCTGAATTCAGGAGGTCATCATTCTGACAGTTCACCTGGAAGGGAAGTAAGTCCAGGGAGGCAGACCCGATGGTGGGCTGGTGAGTAAACTCTGGACAGAGGTCCAGAGGGTGTGAGCCTGGGCTGGGAGTACTGAGTGGAGCCACATGCACAAAGTCACTCCATCTGTTTTAAATCCCTTATGCCGCATGAATCCCAAAGTGCCATGGAGAAACTAGGACTGGAGAGGACAAGGGGATGGCAGGATCCACACTGGGCCTCTGGTGCTGGTCAGGAATCCACCCCTCCACAGAGGCTGGAGCTGAGATGTGCTGGGTGGAGACTGAGAGTCCCCCTCCATGGGAGTGAGGTTGTGCAGGAGCAGGGGAACTTCAGAACACTCAGCGTCTGTAGCATTAATGTATAAGAGCCTGTTCTAGTTTGCTAATACTGCTGGAATGCAAAACACCAGAAATGGATTGGCTTTTATAAAGGGGGTTGATTTGGTTACACAGTTACAGTCTTAAGGCCATATCAGGTACCTTCACTGGAGATGGTCAGTGGTGTCCGGACAACCTCTGTTAGCTCGGAAGGCACATGGCTGGTGTCTGCTCCAAAGTTCTGGTTTTAAAATGGCTTTTCCCCAGGCCATTCCTCTCTAGGCTGCAGTTCCTCAAAAATGTCACTCTTTACATTCCTTCACCCCACCCACTTCCTACTTCCAGAAATCTGCTAGTCATAAAGAGCAGAAGATAAATTATGTAGAACTCAGACTTTCCCCCCAGGGTAAAACCTACTGATACTTCATCTTCAAAGAGAAAGCCCTAGAGCATCATTCAAGAAAATCCTCTTTATCACGAAGAGATTGGGAATACTTCAGACTACAGCAAGGCAGCAGTAGGTGTGGGGGGCCCCAACCCCATCATTTCAGCTGTTGAAATGTTCGCCCAGTGTCTGCAGTCTGCCAGCACCACCCCTGGACCTCCAGCCAAGTGGAGGTACCTGTGAATGTGGGATGAGTAAGAAGGCATCTGCATGCCAATGTTCTTAGCAGCAGTATTCGCAATTGCCAAGAGATGGAAACAACCCAAATGTCCTTCAAAGATGAGTGGATAAATAAAATGTGGTATATACACATGATGGAATACTACACGGCAGTAAGAAGGAATGCTGTTGTGAAACATATGACAACTTGGATGAACCTTGAAGACATAATGCTGAGTGAAATAAGCCAGGCACAAACAGAGAAATATTATATGCTACCACTAATGTGAACATTGAAATATGTAAAATAAATGGTTTATAATGTCAAATGTAGGAGACCTAGCAATAGATAGCAATTAGTGAATGGGGAATGATAATCTAAGAACAGGTAAGGTATGGTGGGTAAATTTAACCTGCTGGGAATGCCCAGGAATAAGTATGGTTTGTTAATTTCTGGTGAGTATGGAAGAAACAAGCTCACAGGAATGTTATCTTAGGTCATCTGTCTTTCTTATTCCTTTGCTGGGTTATAGTCTGTGTATTTTCTTGGGGTAGAGTAGGAATCTGTTGGAAGCAATGTAGTTATTTTAGTTTAGGTGTCTGTGTCTTATTCTGTTGTTTTGGTTTGTTTGAAATGCTTTTTTATTGTATGGTCTTTTAAATTTTTTGATGTGGTTAATAGTTAATTAAAACAAACAGACAAAAAAACAATGCAAAAAATATGCAGAGCCCCCCTGAGGACTTGGGGTAAACTGCAGAGGTGTCGGGCTTCCCCACCTGGATGGTTGCTGATGTTCTCACAAACATAGAGGACTGGCAGTTTGATGTGCCGAACCCTGTATCAGGGAACTTGCCCTTGGGAAGCCTGTTGCAGCGAAGGAGAGGCTAGGCCAGCTTATAATTGTGCCTAAGAGTCTCCCCCTGAATGCCTCTTTGTTGCTCAGATGTGGCCCTTGCTCTCTCTAGCTAAGCCAAGTTGGCAGGCGAAATCCCCCATATGTGGGATCTGACACCCAGGGGTGTAAATCTCCCTGGCAACGTGGAATATGACTCCCGGTGAGGAATCTAGGCCCAGCATCACTGGATGGAGAACATCTTCTTGACCAAAAGGGGGATGTGAAATGAAATGAAATAGAGTTTCAGTGGCTGAGAGATTCCAAATGGAGTCAAGAGGTCACTCTGGTGGGCACTCTTACGTACAATATAGATAAGTTTTTAGGTCGTAATGAATTAGAATAGCTAGTAGTAAATAACTGAAACTAACAAAGTACAACGCAGTAGCCTTGAATCTTGAAGACGACTGTATAACAACGGAGTTTTGACAATGTGATTGTGAAAGCCATGTGGATCACGCTCCCCTGTATCCAGTCTATGGATGGATGAGTAGAAAAATGGGGGGGGGAGGGGAACTAAAGGAAAAATAGGGCGGCGGGGGGGTGGATTTGGATGTTCTGTTTTTAGTCCTAACTTTTTATTCTTACTTTCAGTTTTTCTGGTACAAGGAAAATGTTAAAAAAAAAAAACAGATTGGAGTGATGAATGAACAACTATATGATGGTAATGTGATCCTTAGATTATATACTTTGGATGGTTGTATGGTATGAGAGTAAACCTCAATTAAAATAAATAGAAAAAAAAGTTCACTGCCGGTAAAGAACATGTTGTTTCTTTGTATCTCCTGTGAAGCTTTGTCCCGCCTTTAATAAAATAGATGCTAGGAAAAAGAAAAAGGTTGAGGGGAGAGTTGAGAGCAGCTTTTCCTGTTATGCACACAGGCCTTGTACACACGGACGGTGAATCTTAGCAGGAGGCGGCGGGCACTTCTTCCCGGACAGATGCCGCAGGTTCCTCTCCTCTTTCTCTGCCACATCAACCAGGTCTGGCGGGAGGGAGACCAAGGCCCGAGGCGCTGACCGTCCCCCGCCGTCCCCCAGGGCTCGGCTCACCCCGGGACAGGCGCCTCCCGTCCAGTGGGGCCGGGGCGGTCACCCCCTCCCGGATCCGCAGGCCCCATGGCCTGAAGAGGGGCCGAGCGGGAGTCCCCGCGACCCGCCTCCCGGGCCCTGGATCCCCTAAGGGCCTCCGCGGCGGAGGGGGCACTTTCCTGTGATGAGGTTCTAACCATTATTCAGGGTTGTCTTTTGCTTTTAAATATTTTTTAACTAATAAGGGCTAACATTTATATTTTATATAGAAATGCATTACAAATATGATTTTAATTGTGTTCTGTTTTTACAGTCTTTAGATGCCATGCCAATTCCTTGTATATTATATCATAGAAGTTCTGTCAAAACACTCACGAGGGGAATAAGGTGGTGGACAGTCAAAATGGCCAGAGTTTTGATGTTCTAAGAAAAATTTTATTTTTCATAAGCATGATATTTGTGGTCAGATCACTTTATATAGGTGCAGTCTGGATTGGACACCGGGTATCGTTCAGTACTTGTACTATTACTTTAAAAAAATTTTTTTTGTCATGTAGAATATGGCCTTTGTCATCATAATGCAATCTTTATTTGTGTACCTTTTTTTTAACTTTAAAATCTTTAAATAAAATGTTTAATACCCATCCAAAAAAAAAGAAAAAAACTAGTGGGGATGTGCGCATGCTCAGTTTCCGCTTGGGCCCCGCCCCCTGGGGCTCCTCCCCCTCAGGGCGCTCCACCGCGGGGCGCTCAGCGGCAGCAAGATGGCGGCGCAGCAACAAGATGGCGTCACAGCAGCGAGATGGCGGCGCAGCAGCGAGATGGCGGCGCAGCAGCGGGGGCCGTCCTCTCCGCTGTGTTTCTCCCTCCTCCATAGTAAGTTTTTTGAAGATTTTATTCTTCTTCTATTGCTTTAGTTGAATACTAGTGCATATACATTATATTTTCATTTTCCAGAAATTTTAATTATTTATGTTTTTGGGAAAGTTTTTTGTAAAAAAAATTATTCAGAAATGTGTGAGGTATAAAATTCTTGATGTTTGATTTTCTTATGTTTCTTTTTTTAAAGTTAGTGTTTTAAAAACGCCATTCCGTCATTTTCTGATGACCGTATTTTCTCTGGAAAAGTCATTTGAAAATCTTCAGCTTGCCTCTCAAGAAATAATGTATCTTTTGTCCCCAGTTCTCCTTAAGATTTTCCTCTATTTCTGTTTATCAGAAGTTTGACTGTGATTTGCCCAAG
>NC_051323.1:3061183-3143153 GCF_015220235.1 Choloepus didactylus
TTTAGTTAGGTCATTACCAGGGTATAGAAACATTACTGATGTTTGGGCATTAATCATGTATCCCATCAACTTACTGACTTTGTTTATTAGATCATGTAGCTTTGTCACCAATTTCTCAGTGTTTTCCAAACATATGGTTATGACATCAGCAAATAATGGCCGTTTTACTCCTCCCTTCCAATTTTGATGCCTTTTATTTCTTTGCCTTGTTGATTGCTCTGGCTAGCACTTCTAGCACAATGTTGAATAACAGTGGTGGCAGTGGGCATGCCTGTCTCATTCCAGAACTTAGGGGGAAGGCTTTCAGTCTCTCACCATTTAATACTATGCTGGTTGTGGGTTTTTCACATATACCTTTTATTATATTGAGTTACTTTCCTTCAACTTGTACTATTTGAAGTGATTTAATCAAAAAGACTGCCACATTCTATTTAATTTTTCAGCATTTATGTAGATGATCATTTGATTTTTCCCTTTGGATTTGTTAATGTGTTTTATTAAATTGATTTTCTTATGTTGAACCACCCTTGCCTGCCTGGAATTAACACCACTTGGTCATGCTGTATGATTCTTTTAATGTATCTTTGGATTCAAATTGCAAGTATTTTGTTGAGAATTTTTGCATATATGTTTATTAGTGACATTGGCCTGTAGTTTTCCTTTCTTGTAGTACCTTTATCTGGTTTAGTATTACAGTGATGTTGGCTTCAAAAATGATTTAAGTAGTTTTCCATTTTCTTCAGTTTTTGAAAGAATTTGAGCAGGTGTAATGTCAATTTTTTTAAGACAGTTTGGCAAATCTCCCTGTGAAGCCATCTGTCTCTGGACATTAATTTGTAGGAAGCTTTTTCATGACTGCTTTGATCTCTTTACTTTAGATTGGTTTGTTGAGGTTTTGTATTTCTTCTCTGGTCTGTCTCGGTTGTTCATATCACTCTTGCAAAAAATACATTTCCTGTAAAATGTCTAGTTTTTTTGCACACCTCAAGTGTGAATCTCCTAAGTGGGCCTGGACCTTTCCAAACTTGAAATTGTATTAATTGGTCTGAATAGTAGAGCCTCCAAGTAACTGTCAGAAAAAAAATATGTAGCACATGTCTTGTAGAGGGACAAAATACTTTTAGTTCTCACGGGATCTAGAAATTAGTTTTGAAGGGTCAACATCCTCAAGATCTCATGCATTTGCCAGGATCTAAGAAAACTAGATGACCAGAACATGAAAAATATGAATCACAGCAGAATTGCTGACACAAAGTTCTCCTTAAACTTCAGATTTTGCAACTCTCACCATGTTTATTTAAAGGAATGGATTACATAAATGAAAACGTGTATACCAAAAAGTAAATTTCAAAGATACTATACTTTTAAAAATAAACAAACCAAATTTCTAGAAATTGGATAAGGAATAAGCAAAATAGCAAATTTAATAAATGTAATTGACAGCAGAAGAGAATTTATAGAACAAGATGCCAAAGCAGAACAAATTTTCCAAAATTTAATCTTCAGAAAGAAAAAGATGGAAAACTATACAGACATAGAGGATACAGTGAACGGTACATTGACATAGTCTTAGGAATATTTGAGGAAGAAGAAAGAGGTAATCAGCAGATGCACATTTGAACAGATGATTGAGAATTACTCAGAAATGGTGAAAGTCAGTTATTCACAGGCTCAAGTGCACATCAAACCAAAGGTAAGTTATTTAAAAGTATGCCATACTGAGACATATCTCAGAAAACTGCAGAATATCAATGACATAGAGGAAAACATACAGTCACCTTCAGTCAAATGACACTTTCCTGTGGCATAAAAGTATTTATATTTGGTTTCTCATCATTTTTGTCTAGTGATAAACACCCATCTTCAAGTGACCATTCTGGCTAGTCCTGCCTTGTTGTAACCTGGTTCTAAACCTGCACCTCCACATGGTTTTGGGGATGAGAGCACCCTTAGATTCTCTGACTGGCTCTGCTGCATCATCTTCAAATGGCCCCTCATCATCTCAAGCCATATAATTGTTTGGCAATATGTGTGTCTCCATAGGGCTTAGATGCCCAGAATCTGCACTCACCTTCTCCAAATGGCCTGGCCCTTACCACTCCTGCTTTGCTCAATGTATGTGAAACTTCCAATCCCCAGTATTTGGGGGTAAAGCTTACCTCTCCCCTCTTTGTCACCATAAAAGCAGGAACCCAGGACACACATGTGCCTCTTACTCCCTCCTCCATGGAACTTCATAGGGGCTGAGATTCGGTAAGCCTGGGATATTTCACAACCCTTATTGCCTCTTTCCTCCATGCTCTTTAATTCAATAAATCTGTCCTTTCATGCAGTCTTCCTGGCTTTCTATTGTTTTTTCTACTTCGCCACACCAAGAACATGCAAATAACCAGGGAGCTGACCTGAGAATTTGCTTACTTTAGTCATGTGCTGACATCTCTATGAAACTTGCAGAAAATGTTCCTGACAATATCTATGAGTACATCAGGCATGCAGAAGGTTCTCGTGGTCTGAAAAACAGCCCAGAAGATGTTCACAATCTAATCCTGGAGCCAGTGAATATATTACTATACATGGCAATAGGGTCTTTGAAGATGTTGATAAAAGTAGGGACCTTGAGGTGGCCCCATGTATCCATAAAAGCAAAGAGCCTTTCCCGGAATAGCCAGAGCATGATGTGAGTGCAGAAGAAGGATCAGAGAGGTGATGCTGATGACTGTGAAATGCCCAAAGGGACCAGCAGCCAAGGAATGTAGGGGCCTGTAGGAGCTAGAAAAGGCAAGGACACAGATTCTTCCCTGAATGAGTCCTGCTATCACCTCAATGTTTGGCTAATGACACCACAATAGAGTAATGAACTCCAGAATTATAAAATGACCATTGTCTAATATTTTAGTCACAAAGTTCATGGGAATTTGCTATAGGAACAATAGGAAACTAATACAGATATCTTCATGGCATTTTCCTACAGTGACATCCCACAACAAGGGATCAAAATGACACTGAACCACTAATTGTTTCCTAAGCCCTGAAAATAAGTCAGACATATACAGCCTGGGAGGCAGAAGATGGATAAATCCAGGGCTGAGTGGAGAGGAAGCAGCTCCTGCTACAGAGATTCACTGACCCAAAACTGGAGGGAAGAGGTTTCTACTGTGGGTAGAATGTTATCAAACCTCATTGAATGCAACAGAGAAAACTTTCATGAATGTATGAGTCAACCAGTGTGACAAACATGATTGTGGTGATGAATGCACAATTATATGATGGTACAATGAATAATTTATATTATGGTACTATGAGCAATTTATTGTACACTGTAGATAACTGCATGGTGTCTGAATATATCACAAACTGTATTTTAAAAAGTAAAGTAAATGAACAATGGGGGTGGGGAGAAGGCAATGAGATATTTTGTATGTTCTTTTTATTTTAATTATCATTTTATTTTTCAGAGTAATGAAAATGTTCAGCGTTTGACTGTGATGATGAAAGCACAACTATATGATGATACTCTACTGTGTGTATACTTTGAATGGTTGTATGTTATGTGACTATATCTCAATAAAACTGCAAAAAAATAGACTGCAACAGATTCAGTGACAGTGATTCTGGAGCAGGTTTCGCACTCAACATCAGCAGGATACAGGCTGAACATATGGCAGATTATTACTGTCATAAATATAAAAGCTATCCTTTCATACTGTTTCAGCCTCAAACACAAAACTACCCCCAGGGCTGTAGGTCACTGAGTCTTGAAGTGCCAGTTGCTTCTTCCCAACACAACCCTACATATTTATGCATCCTCCATCTCAGAACTCTCAAATTCTGACTCATTTCTGGGAAGGATTTCAGGGTGAAAATAGTCTTAATTGACTTATCTTCTTCTGAATCCCTTGTTGATAGATATTAAAGAAGAAAATACCAAAAAATCTTTTAATGATGTTTCCAAAGTTTGCATTATAGAAACCTTCATGTAGCATTGATATAATAATTGACCAGACAAATAAAATTCTATATCTACAATCTGGGGAAATGTCCAGTAAATTTTGCACCCTGATGGATTGATTCTAACTTGCTTCTTCTTCCATGTTACTGAGATTCTTCCCATCTTAATTCCTTCTCCTCCAGTCTTTTTTTCTGCTTTGAGATCATCTTCTAATTACAGACCTTCCCAATAATAAACTTTTGATCCTACATTTTCAAAACTTCCCACATGGCTGGTCACCTTCCTCCCTTACTTTTTACTTCCATGGACCCTGTTTTTCCATCAAGCCTCTCTGGTCAATATTACTTGAATATGGTTTCCAACTATAACTTCTTTTTTGATACCTATTTTCATTTATTGTTGCCTGAAAATAATAATTGTGAATGCCTTAGCTACCCATGCTTACTGGTGAATGTTTAAATCATAGGGGATGAGGCTGATTAAATGAAAGGTGTTGGTCTTATGGTGTATGTAAAGTTTTCATATTCCAATGATAGTTACTGTATTTCAATAAATCTCTTTTAAAATGATTGACAATAAAAACTCACTAATATTCATTGTTATCTATATTGTTATAGGTTTTTTGTTCAACTCATCATATTCCTTCATACATGGAATGACACATATACAAGTTTGTTCATTTCAACATCATTTGGTGTATAACAAGACTAAAAAAACTCAAATTTATACCAATAGTTTCAGTTGAAAACTATGCATCATCTATAACTTCAACTTGGGGTTATCAGACTTTAGCCCTGTTCATGGTCCTTGTACTATTTCCAACATTTTGTAAGTTGTAGGTAATAGATATATTCTATCCTATCCAGTGATGATGTAATTGCCTCTTCTTCCCTTAAAGAAAGCACTTTTGTTGCAATTTGCAATTCATATCAACGTTCCTTTATTCCAAATATATCTGTAGTGTTTTGACTTTTCCTGCAAACTACTTATAATGTCTTCCTGGCTCCCTCATATGATATGAGCAAAATAAAATTAACATATTCATTTTACAAGAATCATGATTTTACTTTTTCTTAACAACATCTATAGGAGAACGTTGCAGCATTTTTCTTTAGTAATCTTCCACAAAGAGATTAAAAATATGCCAAGTCCCTTAATTTCCCCTCCTTCTGCAAACCCTGCATGAAATGATTCAGGAGACACACACTTTTGGGCAGACAGAGGAAGTGTGCATGTTCAGGGCTGTGAGGGGAGGAAACAGCTGCTGCAGCAGGACTCACTGACCAACAGACCTGAGGAGGAGGTTTGTGTTGGAGGATGAAACACTGTGGGAGGATGACTGTAATATTGCTGACAGTAATACTCAGCTGCATCCTCAGGCTGGAAACCACTGATTGTGAGAGTGAAATCTGTCCCTGACCCACTGCCACTGAATCGGTTGGGGACCCCAGATGCCTGGGTGGATGCATCATAGATGAGCAGTTTAGGGGACTGTCCTGTTTTCTTCTGGTACCAGGCTAAGTAGTTCTTCTGGTTGGAGCTGTATAAAACACTCTGACTCGACTTGCAGTTGATGGTGGTGGTCTCTCCTGGAGTCACAGCCAGGGAGTCTGGAGACTGGGTCATCACAATGTCCCCACTGGCACCTGTGAAGAAGAATGGACAAGATCATATATTGAATAGAACATATATGTTGCAATATTTATCTTAAAAAGTTGGATTTCTTATTTATCTTAAATAAACAGACCTGTTTTAGATGAAATAGTTTCATCATTCTACATGTGAAAATAATTTTTCCAACTATTTAAAGATGTTGCTCATTTGAACGTCTCACCTGACACCCAGAGCACCAGGAGGATGAGGAGTTGGGAAAGTGACACCATCTTGCTCACCAGTCTGAGGCACTCAGGCACCATCAAAAGGGGAGCCCCATTAATAGTCTGAGCAGCCAGTTTTGTATTCAAGCAGCCTATGCAAAGCATCAGAGACTCTGAAAACAAATATGCCTAAACAGGGAACTGTGAAGACAAAGAAGTGAAGGAGACAAAATTATCACTAACACAGGAAAACGATTATATGCCAACCAAAGGATCAGAATTTCAACTGACCAAAATTTATAACATATTTAGCAAAATACTGAAATGTAGAATATTTTTTAATCAACTGTATTCTTTCAAAGCAAATGTAATCACCTTGCAAACACAGATTATTTGTCTAATTGACTATATGTGTATGTGAGTGCATAATTGCAAGATATAATATCATGAATATAAATGGAATGTATATTCAGTGGTTATATTCATTAGAATCTGCAGAATGTATATCTTTGGATAGAATGAGGACGTATTGCAGAGAATTAGAACTCTGTCTCAGATTCTGTTCTGAATTTTAAATTTATACATGAAGCTCCTATTGGACATCAAAATTCATCTGAATATGTCCAAATCCAGACTTATGATAGCTGATAGAAACAGTAAATGAAAATGTGTCACCAGAGCTTAGCGGTCACCCTAGCCATGGTCCTTTTGATCAGAGAGATTCTCAAATCACAACTCAAGTCATTCCAGACCCCATTGTCAATCACAGACCTGTCAGGTGTCACAGCTCCACCTGGAGGTTATAGGTGAAATAACTTCAGCTCCCAAATTCTGGTAGAAGAGTTCTTCATTCATTCTGTACAAAAACAGAACAAAACACAACAAAAACACAATAATCATATCACTCTTCTGATCACAGTACATTAACTTACAAAGAAATCAAAGAAAACTGCTGACTTTGTAAAGTTCTCCTTTTCTTGGGAGGGACAGATAATAAACATACAAATCACCTCTGCCACCTTTTTGAACCTGAGCCCTCTGAGTTTTCCTCCCTGTGTCGCAAGGGTAAGTGGGGCAATGTGTGCCCTGTAAATTTCATGGATTATCATTCCTCACAATGAAAAGGCTTAGAGAATGAGAGAACAGAACCAATCAGGACAGTTTAACACTTCTACGGGCAACAAAATTCTTCCTCTCTCAAAACTTCAAATTTTGCAGTAGAGAAACATCCTTAAATCTCCAAGAACTTTCCTTGAGGAGCACCTTCCTAAGCATGTATTTTTCCATGTCTATTTAATAAGCCCATTTCTCTATAGTTCATCTTCTTATGAGAGCATTACTTTAAGTGAGGATCCCTTTATCAGGAATTCAGGAGTGGGTTTCAGCACAGACCCACTGCCCCTGGAAAGACTTCCTACTCAATCAAATGTCTGCAGAGTTCCTGGTCCACCAAATACTCGGGTTTACTTGGTAGTAATATATTCTACATTTTTGCCCTCATTAACCTGTGTTTTCCCTTGTCTTCCAGGAAGATATCTTTATTTTTATATACAGTCTCATGTATACCAACTTAAACTTTGAATCTATTCCTTAACATTGATAGTTTCACTGCTTCCATATGGTAGAATCCCCTTTCTAACATTACAAACATTAGAATGTGTCAGATACTAATGAATGACAAGGTGATTAAACACAATATGAAAAAGAGAGTGAATGGTGGGCCTACATATACTGTGAGGTCAGGAGGTTTGATGTGCTGAGCATCTATAATAGGATTTGCCCTTATGAAGCTCATTACTGCAAAGGAGAGGCTAAATTTGCATATAATTTTGCCTAAGATTCTCCCCCTGAATACTTCTTTGTTGCTCTGATGTGCCCCCCACTCTGTCTAACTGAGCCACCTCAGCAGGTGAACTCACTGCCCTCCTGCCTACGTGGGGCCTGACTCCCAGGGCTGTAAATCTCCCTGGCAATGCAGGATATTACTCCCAGGGATGAATCTGGACCTGGCATCATGGAATTGAGACTATATTCTTGACCAAAAAGGGGATGCAAAAAGAAATGAAATAAAATTTCAGTGGCTGAGAGAGTTAGTAGAGTCGAGAGGTCACTCTGGTGGACATTCTTATGCACTATACAGATAACTCCTCTCGGGTTTTAATGTATTGGAATAGCTAGAAGTAAATACCTGAAACCATCAAACTCCAACCCAGAAGTCTGGACTCCTGTAGATGACTGTTTAACAATATAGATTACAAGAGGTTACAGTGTGAAATCCTTGTGAATCACACTCCCTTTATCTAGTGTTATGGATGGATGAATCAAAAAATGGGGACAAAACCTAAATGTAAAATAGGGTTGGATGGAAGGGTGATTTGGGTGTTCTTTTTACTTTTATTTTTACTCTGATTCTGATTCTTTCTGATGTAAGGAAAATGTTCAGGAAGTCATTGTGGTTATGAATGCATAACTATATGATAGTAGTGTGAATAGTTGATTTTACACCATGGATGACTCTATGGTATGTGAATATATTTCAATAAAACTGAATTTAATTTTAAAAAGATGTGGGGTCAGGAATGCCCATTTTGACAAGGAAACATCTGAGCTGATGCCTGAATGCTTGAGTTGGTCATGCAAATTTCAGGGATGAGTAGAGCACATCATCAAATGCAGAAGACCTGGGAGAATACACAGGTTGGTGTGTTCATGGAAGTCAAAGGAAACTGTGTTTGGAGAAATTTAAATGCAAGAACACATGGGTCAGTGGTGGCGATTAATTCATGCATTTACCAAATATTTTATATGACATATTAACAGTACAAGGAAATAGAAATGTGGAAGCCATAAGCATTTCTATGCCAACTGGGAAGTTACTCTTCCATCTCCTCCTTCTTTGAAATCATGTAATGATTTTAAAAATAAAATTGTCCAAATATTACCAATGTCAAAGATACAATTGTGGCAAGTTGCTATCTGGTAAATAATGCAGTAGGATAATATTGGATGCATAGTTCTAAGATGTCCTTGAAATTTTGTGGCCCCTGATGTATATAAACCTCTTCTAGCACTTCAGTTCAACAGCAATTTTTGTTCTGCTGGGAAGGGTTTATTCAGATGTAAGGAATTTAGTCACCTAGGGAAATTATCAGAGATATCTTGAACTAATCACAAAAGTCTTTTATCTGAGTGTAGAATTTGGAAAGAGTGATAAAGATTTGAAACATGAGAAGGTTCAGCAAGGGGAATATTCTCTGGTGCTGAATTTGGAATGCAGAGCACAATAGCAAGGAATGAGTGCAGCCTCTGAGAGCTGACAGAGGGCAAGGAAACAGGGACCTCAAACTTACAATTGCAGTGACCTGATTTTGCCAGACCTATGTGGGACTGGAAGATGACACAAATTTCTGGAAAAGAACATAGCCAAGCTGATACCTTGATTTTTGCCTTGCAAGACACCAAGAAGAGAACCCACCACCTAAGCCAGGACTTCTGATCTGCAGAACTGTGAGAGAATATCCTGCTATTCTGGTAATCTGTTAAGAAGCAATAGAAAAATTACAGGTAAATACAAAGCACAGGTTAAAATGCAAATTCTAAATCCAGGTAGATGAAGTTATCTTACCACCTCACTCATGTCGAAGATGATGCTGAAACATCCACCTCCTCATGTGATGTGAGCTGCCCTTTATCTTCCACAATAATTTCCTAAATGTGTCCATGGCCACATGGTCAGGACTGAATACTTCTCTATGAAAATACAAGTAGTAACAGAATTATATTTGAAGGTAGTCATGGTCTCTGCTTTCCTGTTCTCCACAGTCATGTTCTCTGGCAATTGAAGGAATTCCAGGAAGGGATCTCTCTAAGGGAAGGCAGTGAGCAGGCAGATATTCGAAGCAGACACAATCTTTTCAGCTGTCTGCACATTGGCTTAAGTCCCAGAAAGTTTCAGATGCAGAAATATGAATAAGTCTGTTAACATGGGGCATCCCAGGACTATGAGAATTGTTGGTTTATGAGGAAAAAATGTGACTTTCTTTAATTTTATAGAATTTATAATTCTAAAACATGGTTCAAAAATTTGACACCCCCCCATTGTACAGATAACATAAATCTAATTGTAGATAAAATCCATATAACAACCCATTGTATGTTTTCTTAGCACAACTCACTCTACCCCACACCCTTACCTGTGTAGTACTCAGAACAACTGTTTTACTGTTTCAGATACACCATTAGCTTGAGTGAGTTTGGAAGGGCTGATGACCCTCCCCCAGCTTTAGCATGCCTCAGGGTCCTCCAACCCTTGTATGTGCTCCATGAGACCCTTGTTCCACACTGCACACCCAACACACAAAACAGGTTCTCAGTTAGTGTTTTAGATGTATAAGTGAATGAGATTAGTTAGGAAATTCTTAATTTAAGATGCAATTTTTCAAAACTTGAACTTTATAAATTGACGCATTTGTGGATTAGAAAGTAGAATTTATATTGCACAAACCATAACTATCATTAATCTCAATGGAATTTTACAAATTTATTGTGGTTTCCAAAGAAGATGGGGTGCTGCATTATAACCTTTGCAAAGGAATCTCAGGTGCAATTACTCTTATGAATATTTCAGGAAGCAGGTTTTGTCTTCTATGCTTGAGAACCAGATTAATCATTGACCTTGTATGATCAGACTTGGTGGCAAATATAAAACATTGATTTAATCAATAAAATGTTACTCTGCATATCTAAAATGCATTGTGTTAACAGAAGCCAAGACCTTGTTTTATTTTTATTTATTTATTTATTTTGTACAGGGCATCTTATTGTGCAGTGATTAAATCCATGGAAATTAAAGGCAACATAGTGTCCTGGATTTGATCCTTTAACAGTAAAAAGAAGTTAGTGGAAAGATGCTTAATCTCAAATAATGTCTGGGGTTTATTTAGTATTGATGTACAAATAAAATTTCATCATTTTGACAAATGTACAATGGTTATATCAAATATTAACATTTAGGGAAACCTGAGGAATTGCATGTCGCAATTCTGTAATATCCGTACATATTTCTATAAATCTAAAATTATCCCAAAATACATGTTATTTAAGAAGAACATGGAAAGGTGCATTTGTAAAGCTGTGTGAACACTGGATGGGACAATTTGAGGTCTACCCAAGCTTACAGTGTATAGCATAATCCATCTAAAACTCCAGAATCTATCTCAACTGACATTGAGATATTGCTTTGAATATTCAGCATCAATCTTTGGAAGGGAAAACTGAACATTGGCTGCTAAATATGCTTCTTTAACACCTGATTTTCTTTTGCTCATTTGTCCCTTCATCTCAAACACACCTCCTTTACACAACCCTCTTCAAACCAGGGCATGTGGAACACAGGTGTGTTCAAAGCTTTTCCATGTGGTTCCTGGGAATGAATAACTTTGAGGGAATTAATTTCTAGATATTAGTGCTCTGTTCAAACTCTTTCCTAAAGAGTATCTGACCAAGAACTGTCAAATTGTTTTGCTAAGATCACAGTCTTCCTGCTGCAATCTAATAAAGAAAGCTGGCACTCATCATACTGTGGGTGTTACCTGCAGCATCAAGCAAAGGAAATAAAGATAAGGAAAATTAATTTAGAAGAACTGCCGTTACACCTAAATGCAAACTCATGCTTCAGAGTGACATTTAAATAGGTTTTCAACAGATTCATGTGATAAATTTGTGTTGGGATTACTACTCTTATAAAACATGCTTCCCTGCAGAATGGATGCTAATATTCTTTCACTTATGATTGTTTTGGTCTTCATGTGGTCAGCCTTCATATTATACAGCAAGTGTCCACAAGCCTTTTATACAAGTTTTGCCTTTCTTATCTTCTACTTAAAGTCAAAGAAAAATTGATAATTAATTTTTTTTAGATATTCACTTATAACTTTTAATCTTGTTGCTGCCCAGTGAGGTTTTTCCTTGATTGTGAAAAAAAAAAAAAAAGAAAAAAAACTGCTCCAAAACAAAAATAGTCCCAATTTACATCATGCATTAATGACAGAAACACTGTGTAAGAGAATTTACACCATATTCTACTACTTCCAAGGCAGGCAAAACTATTTTTCATTTAACTAATTTATAAATTGCAATATTTCCTCTGTTTACAGCAAGGTCAGTGTGACATCTTTGTGCATTTTGGTGGATAACTCACTGAGAAAGGCCAAATTGACCAGTGTACAAAGATGTTGGGAGGTACTGATGCATCAGATATTTCACCCATTGACTGCTGAGACTAGAGGAAGTAGCTGTCACATGGGGCCCAGAAAGCAATAAAGTTTATTGCAAGTCTCAGATTTACCCATGTATTAGAGTGAGAGCTGTGTTTACTACAAATATATCTCCTAAACTGAGACCAGTTAGAAACTTGGAGTAAAAAAATAAATAAAAGAACTTCAAAACTATCATGATTTATTTAAAGAAAACTACTAATTTTCCTGCTATATGAGGAAATTGAAAATCTGGGCCAAATACCAAAATGGAAAATACACTCTCCAACACTTTATATAAAGCAGGACTATTTCAGGTAAGTCTGAAGAGATAAGGTCACCCAAAATGTGAATGGGCTCAACTACTGAAAGTTTTACCCATGATCACATAATCAACAAGAATAATCACTGTTTTCCAGATTTACTGCATATCACAATCTGGTGGGAAATGGTTGAAATTGTTCAGCAACATCTGTTCAAACCAGACAGAATTTCCAGAATTAGAGTTGGTAATGCAAATTTTAGCAAATTCTCTATATTTTCTTTTAGACTATCTGCACCAGTCAGTGAATGTGCATTTAGAAACCAACTGTATTAGTTAGGGTTCTCTAGGGAAAAAGAATCAATGAGAGATATCTATTAATATAAGATTTATAAAAGTGTTTCAGGCAACTGTGTGTGTGCATGAGTCCAAATTCCTTAGGGCAGGCAGCAAACTGGTAACTCCATTGAAGTTGTTTGATGAACTCCTCGGGAAGCAAACTAGCATCTTCAATGAACGTGTTCAATGAACTCCTCAGGTAATGAACTGGGAACTTCAATAAACTCCTCAGGAAATGCTTTGTTGGTCTGCCAAAGAAGAAGTGAAGGCCCTCTATCTCTCTTGCTTAAAAGCCTTCAACTGATTTTATTAAATACAGCTGGCTGCATTCTTTCATTCTGGAAGACACACCCTTAATTGATGTCATCATTTACAGCTGCAGCCAATTGACTGATGATTTAACAAACCAGCCTTCTGGTTTATTAAGCAGCCACAAACATACTTACATTAGGATAAAAACTTGAGGATGTGATAGCCTGAGAAGAAAGAACCACTTATACAGCATGGAAAAGATGGCAGTGCCCAAGTGTGGTCTTGGTTTCAGGCACTGCCCAAAGCATTTTACTTGTATTGACTGAATTTTCCTCACAGCAATCTAACAAAACAGAACCAATTATTATATCCAATATATGAGAAAAACTAATGACAGGGCATGTTACTCCACTCCTCAGAGAGAGGAAGGATCAGAACTTTAAGAAAAACTAGATACCTCAGGGACCAAGTTCTTGGGGAAATCTTTACTCATTTGTAGTTCATTAGGTTTAAAAGATAAATAAGCATCTTGCCAGCTTTATATACCAGCTATGCAGGAATGTCTTTCTCAGGCACCTGGGAACCACCTCCTTGAAATGGATTCATTAGGAAGACTGTTTACTTCTCTCCCATCTCTATAGGAGGGTAGGTGCCTTAGATGGATGCCTGGCTCCAAGTTGAAAACCTACTTCTTGTCAGAAGGATATGGGAATATCATTTCCTCCTGATAAAGGCAATTAACTAGACAGAGAGGGTTACCCCCATAACAAGGTGCATTTAGGATGAAGCATGTGTGATGAATGTTGCTGTCAAGTCCTCTTAATGGAGGAATAGTTATCATTGAGAACACATGTGTTTTGAGTTGTATCTTACCAGGATTTATAAAAAGGTGATATGTTGTTCTGCCTTTGCAGTCACTATTTGGGTTTGTCTAGGATGTGCATCATATCCTGGTTTTAATTCAAAAATTGAATTGTTTTCTCCTCTCTTCTACCTTCCTGGAGAGATTTTATGGCTCAGCAGGGGATTTCGTTTCAGTTATATTTTGCCCAAATTTCTGATGACAAGTATAGCAATTATTCTGCCAATTCCTGAATTGAGCAGATTATTTGAAGTACTTGTGGGTATATAACAGTTAGTTAAGAGCCTGAATTGTAAAGTCTCCTTTCTTACTCTTCATTCCTTTGAATTACTAGACAGATGAACAACAGTATGTCTACTAGGGGTTCTAAAATCCCATCAGGAACTCCATATGTATGGTTAATATGGAAAGTCAGAATGTTGCCTGCAGTTCTTTCTCTTAAAGGAGTAATATGTCTCCTTGTTTTATGTGAAATGGTTTTATGACAATAGAGTGTTGATGTTGCCTCAGTATTGTTCTTTTTGTTTTGAAAAAATTAACGCATTTTCTGCAGTATCTTAGGCCTCATCACAAATAAATAAATTACTGGGATTTACAGAATGAACACCATTTTAAAAGGAGAGGAGAAATCCACTCTGACAGCCAGAAAGAAAGATGGAAAAAAATGGAAGTGGAAATGTGAAAATTATAGGCCGTTTCTTCATTGTATCCTCCTTCTTTCTCAGCTGTCTCCACTGGGAAGGACTGGCTGCCTGTTTTTTAGGGGCTGATGCAGCTGATGAATTGGGTTGAATGAAATTCACATTAACCATTCCAAAATCCTAGGGCCCTTAAGAATTATGGTTAATCTCTTCTGCCTGTGCTCAATAAATGGAACATGAAAGCATATATGATAATCCAGCTCTTTACCACATGGCTTACTAAATATTTTAAAACAAATGTTGAGACCTACTGCTCAGAGGAAAAAAGAAGATTCATTTCAAAATATTACTGTTCATTGAAATGCACCTGGTCACCCAATAGCTCTGCTGGAGATGAACAAGGAGAACTTGCATTAATGTGGCCAGTAGAGGAGAGTAAATGCCCCATTGTTTTTAATATATATATGCAACTTTCAAAATTTTCTCCCATACCAGGGGAACTTGTAATCCTACAAATAAAACAGTGCTTATACTATTCAATAACAATCAACTGTAAAAAAGTTTTTTTCATTTCATTAAACATTTTATTTTACATTGGTGACATGAAAATAGATTCTTAAAATATTTTCTTGGCTCACTCCCTTTTGACTCAAATCCCACTGCACAGGATCCTCCTTCTTGTCTTTGCTAGTCCCTACTCATCTCTCTGACTTCTATATTTTGAGGTTCCTGCAAGAGCCCAGGTCACTTTCCTCTGCTCATCTCTATTTCCACTCATTGCCACTAAACCAAGCTCTAGCACAGATTGTTTCCATGAATTTCAGACTCATAAATCCACCCTAAGCAACACTGCCAGTTAGAGATCTAGCAGGCATCCTCTAAGTCTAACAAGTCCAAATAAAGTCATGATTCCTAGTTCTCTTCCAAAAAAAAAAAAAAAAAAAAAAAAAACTTTTCCTCAGCTTTCCCTATCTCCATAAAAGAAATTCCAAATTTTCTAATTACTCAAATGCAAAATCTTGTGGTAGTCCTTGAATTTAATTTTCTCTCAATTCTCACTTCCACTACTTCTGCAAATTATATTTCTTCAATCTTTAAAATTTGATCAAATCTAATCTCATTTCATCACAGTCACTACTGGAAGTCTTGACTAGATTATCAAGAAAGCAGGCACATTCTGATCTCAACATAATAATAAAAGCATGATAATATCACGAAGAATAATATAATAGACATCAAGTATCTCAAAAATTAAACTCCACCTTTTCCTACTCCTATTCCTCATTTTGCAGATGATGGTGATGGATGACTTCAAGAATAAGGAATATTTTTACCATATAGATGCTTACCAGATATGATGAGGGTATGGTGGGCATGGAGGGTGCACTGTTTAATACTGGAATGATTTGAATTTGATCTCTAGGTTGATTGCAGAAAGTTTAGAAATGAGGATCCCTGTGGAACACAAGACATAACAGGTACCAGTGAGTGAGAATGGGCAATAGTGGATTCAATATGGCCACCAATCTCTTGGAAAATTACCATCAATTGCTGTAATAAATGCCCTGCTGAGGTTCCCACAACTTTCCCATGGTAGTAATGTTTACTGAATTACCAAACATTACTGTTGTTGAAGAGTCCTATCTCCAAATTTCACAGTGTATTAGATTTCTTGTTGTAAGTGACAGAAGCCAACTGCAGCAGATAGATGTAAAATAGAAATATATTAGAAATTTGTGGCAAAAAAAACTATATTGGGTAGTTAATAGAGACACAGGGAAGGCTGGAGAACTGGGCACAGGCTTTCACATCCAGTAAATCCTACTGCTGAACTAGACCAGTGAGGCACCTTGGTCCTGCCATGAGCTGACTCTGCAGCATTGACAACTGACAATGCTCCTGTGGGATTCCAGATACTGCTCTGGGACCTTGGTCATGGTGCTATTGCTGCCCTCAGAAGCTCTTACCATATTGGGATAAGGTGAACCCCCAGCTCCACCAGGAGCTCTAACAGGGGACAAGGTGAAGCCATATGTCATGGAACAACTTTCTGGGGTGTCACTTTTACAAAAATGTTTCACACAAATCCTTTATATTAAAATGCAAATACTTAAGAACATATGGTTAAGTTTGTTATTATTTCCATGAGTAAATGATGATTCAAAAGATGAGGTTTGCACAACACAGACTAGAGTGGAGGAGAAGGAGATGCATTTTTCTACCACTTATTGTACAGAGCAGAAGCCATTTCTTATCACTTATAAAAAAATTAATTTTTAATTCTTTTATAGGAAATATATGTAGGGAGTTTTCAGCCTATGTGCTGTCCCAGTTTTTAGACCCTTAGAAATGGTGTGATAAGGTGGAAAAAGCCCAAAATTAGGAGCCAAAAGACCTAGTTTAATCCTCAGCTCTGCCATGATCTAGGCAAGTTGAGATATTTCTCTCTTTGCCACTAATTCCTCACATCAAAGGGCAAGATAGAAAATTTCTAAGTTGTTTTTACTTCCTACTCTCTTGGTAACTGGGATGAGGAATGTAGCTGAGTGGCCTTCCTTGGAAATGGACAGCATTAGTGTGATTACCACAGGGCCTGGAATCCTGTGGTCACAGAGAAAGTTCAACACTGTCCTACTTGTTGCCACAGGAAGGTGGAACTGCAAATAAATTGGAAAATAGAATTCAGTCATGAAAAGATTTTCTTTTGTAAGAATAAATTAAATATCACATTTTAGACTTATAAGACAATACTTTGGTAAATAGTCAAAATGCTGTCATCTCTCATTATTCTCATGAAATTTTTCTTTTGTGCATCTACATTAGTGGGGTGGCCTAGATTATGCCACCACCTCACATCTATTTTCCCCACAGAAACACATGGCTGTATTCCTCATCCTATATACCCAGAGAGCCAGAAGAGGGCTCTGCTCCACACAAAGCTTTCAGTCTTTCTCCAATGAGTATGATGTTAGCTGTTGGTTTTTCATATATTGCACTTATCATATTAAGAAAGTTTCCTCCTATTCCTATACTTTGAAGTGTCTTCATCAAGAAAGGATGTTGACTTTTGTGAAATTCCTTTTCTGCATTGTTCAAAATGATTGTGTGGTTCTTATCCTTTAATTTTTAATGTGGTGTATTACAGTAATTGATTTTCTTGTGTTGAACCAGCCTTGCATACCTGGAATAAATTCCACCTGGTCCTGGTGTATAACTCTTTTAATGTGCTGCTGGATTAAATTTGTGAATATTTGGTTGAGGATTTTTGCATTTATATTCATTAAAGTGATTAGTCTTTAATTTCCTTTTTTTTTTTGTAGTATTTTTATCTGATTTTGGTATTATGGTGATGTTAGCTTCAAAGAATGAGTTAAGTAGCTTTCCTGCTTCCTCAATTTTTTTAAAGGGTTTGATCAGGATTGGTACTAATTCTTTCTTAAATGCTTGGTAGAATTCATATGTGAAGCCATCTGGTCTTGGGCTTTTCTTTTTCAGGAGCTTTTTGGTGACTGACTCAATCTCTTTACTTGTGTTTGGTTTGTTGAGGTCATCTATTTCTTTATGAGTCAATGTTTGTTGTTTTTGCTTTTCTAGGAAGTTGTCCATTTCATCTAAGTTATCTAGTTTATTAGCATATACTTTCTCATAGTGTCTTCTCATTATCTCCTTTATTTCTGCAGGGTGAGTAGTTATGTCTCCTTTCCCATTTCTGATTGCATTTATTTGCAACTGTTCCCTCTTTTCCTTTTTTTTTTATTATTAGCCTAGCTAAGGGTCCATCAATTTTATAGATTTTCTCAAGAACCAATCTTGTTTTGTTCTCTCTATTGTTTTCAGCTCGTTGAATTGATTTAGGAGATTTCTTTGAACATCTTTTATTTAGTTCTTCCCTCAGTTCATTGAACTGACTTAGCATTAGTTGCCTGAACTCCTGTATCTTGGTTGAACTATTAGGTTGCTCCCTTGGCTGATCTATATTTCTGTGTTTCTTAGTATGACTCATTATCTTAAGTTGTCTAGGTATCTGATTTTTTTGATTAGTTTATTCTGGAGCTCATTTTCACTGTTTTACCTAGGGTTTTCTTATTGATTTGCTTTGTTCTGTAACCTTTGGTGTTTAATTCAACTTACTGTAGCTCTCTAATCTAGTTTCTATTTAGTTGATCAGAATTTTTCCCCTCTTTTTTTTTTTTTGTTTCTTGCCCTTCCTCTGTGTAGCTTTTTTTTGAGAGGATCTCCTCAGATATGGTCGACTCCAGTCAGGTTTTCCCAGTCTAGAGGGGCCCAGGTCTCAGGAGGAGGATATGGAGATTCCCTGAGGATGAGACCCTCCTGTGAGGCCTCTAGACTCAGTGTTTTTCCTATCCATCCAGCAGGTGGCACTTCCCAGCCCACAGCTTCCCCGCAAGTGTAAGTAGGTGTGGTGCCTTTAGTTCTGGCAACTCTGATCCTGTCGGTGGAGGGACTGACTGAAGCTGTTTTCTGAATTCCAGCCCCTGGGGTCTGAATTCCCAGAAGGGGGGCTGCCAATTGAGCTGGACCTCCCTCCATTCTCTCAATCCTAGGAAATCCAGCTGTCCCCCAGGGACACTACTCCCTTCTACCCTCTTCTATTGGGACAACTCCAGCTTAATTCCTTGGTCAGCCTGACTTGCCAATTAAAGACTGGGGAGGAGACTTTCTTAACAAGTGAATCTGGAATTCAAAGAAGTTCTGGGTAATCTGTCTCCCCCCAATACTAGCCTGGACCTTCAACTTGGGCTGTCTGATAGAAAATAACCACATATGTTACGTTAAATTTTTGAGCCACATATGTTACTATTAAATAGAAACAAAAAAAGAAAAAATGGGAGAAAAATAAGTCCCTTTTAAATCCTTTCCCCAGCCTGGAAGTTTTGTCAGTGTCAGAATAGAGTGTTTAAAGATGCACTTTTGGCTATTATCTGGATCATTATTCTCCAATAGCTTTAATTCTACCCTTGCCAGTGGCTACTGAAGTATAAAAATATAAGGAGTTGTGAGAAAGGGCAAGAGACAAAATGTAGAAAAAAAAACAAGCATTTTTAGAGTCAGGGAATGGGTGCCTATTTTTATGTGCCTCTCTTCCCAGAGGGCAGCCTTTATCAAACAACCCAGCTCCAAAAGTTAATTAATTAATTCTGCACTTGAGGCTGGGTTAAGCACCCCTGTTAGCTCACAGCAGATTGTTGTTTCTTTTTTTTTTTTCCTTTCTGGGAGTCAGCTGCAAGATAGTTCATGGGGTTGGGGTGGGGAGACTCACCAGACTCCTGATCCAGGGACCTTACAAATTTTGCTGTGATCTCAGCTTTTCCAAACATTCCAAACTTGCGTACGACATGTGCCTTGTCACTGGAGTCCCCAAAAAGCCAGTTTCATACAGTTCCTGACTAACAGCTGCCCTAGAGGATAGACTAAATTCTACACCTCACCAATCTGCCAAATTCAGCTCATTCACTTTTGACAAGAAAAATCTAAAATCTCTAAGATCTGAATTATATTTACTTACTTTCACAAAATAACAAACATCCTGTTGTGGTCCATCTATCATTCATAGTAGGGACAGAATATAAACAATCAGCAACTATTGGGCTTAGTGTGAATATTTTACTTGGCTCTTCTACTGGGGCTGTAAAAAAGGCATCAAGTACTTCTTTACTAACATCCTTTTGAATGCTCAGAACAACTTGATTTTCCCAATTAAAAACTTCCCATTTCATGGACTGCATACAAAGGAGAAAAGGGGCATGGAAATTATTACATGGACACTATGTACTGAATATTCCCACACAGGTATGCTAATGTCCTAATTGCCATTACCTCAGGATTTATCCTTATTTTTAAATAGGGTCTTTGAAGATGTGATTTGTCAATATGAGACCAAATTGGATCAGGATGTGCCCTAATCCAATATTACTGGTGTCTTTATAAGAATAGAAAATTAGACACAGACACAAATACTGGGAATAAGACCATGTGAAAATGTAGGAGGTAGAGATAGAATTTCTGCCCCTACAAACCAGGGAGCATCAAGGACTTCCTGAGAAACACCAGAAGGTTTCTACCAGAGGCAAGGAGGGATTCTCCCTTACAGCATAGTGGGTCCTGCTGACGCCTTGGCTCCTAGCTTGCAGAACTGTTAGACAACAAATTTCTCTTAAGACACCTGGTTTCTGGCTCTGCAACAGCAGCCCTAGGAATCTAAGGCTGTGGAAGTCCAGGCAGCCCTCTTTCCTCTCTTATTTCTTCTGCTTCTCATTCATATTGACTTAAATTATTTTCTTAAATGCCAAGAATCCCAGACTTCTTGATAGTTGTGAGGATTCCTGAGGATTCAGGATGGATATATCCTCCTCCAGAGAAGCTTTCAACTGGGGACCTTACCAGTAGAGATGCCCTAAATCAATTTCAAAGTTGGGGAGTCCAGACAAAGTTTAGTTTCCAGCTATTACCAATACTACCCCAAATTGAATTTAAATAGTAGGATTTTTTTCTTGTAGTTTGAGTGCAATATATAGTTTGAGAGTGATATATATATTGCACACTTATAATTGTTAACACTAAAAATGAACCTTTTTCATGATTATGATAGTTGCACCTGAGATTTCTTGGCACTATGTTAGGCAGATTTACTTTAGAGAACATGACAGTGCAGTACTCCACCTGCTTTTCAAACTGCAACACTGGGAAACCTCATCTAAATAATGGGGATTTTCTGTAATAAATGTTCTACCTCCCATTCCTGTAATCTACATCAATTTATCTAAACACAGCATTTGAAAAAAAAATTGTGTACCTAGTCTAAAATCTGCTAACTCATCACATGAGGTTATCCATCTAAGTATGGTAATTGAGAATGTTTGGTCCCATAGGTTTTAGGATCCTAAGTATCTGGTTGAATGCTCTGTAGATGAGCACTTTAGAAGCCTGTCCTTGTTTCTGCTGGTACCAAGCTAAGTAGCTGCTCATACTGTGGCTGGACTTGCAGCTGATGGTCAACAGAAGATCTTTGGTGGAAATTTTCAACTGAAAGTACCTAGATTATATTTTGATATTGGATTTGGAGGACAATAAAAGGAACCAGAGAAGAAAATGAACTAAGAAGGAGTTATAATAGAGAGTTTAAGTGAAGAATGCAGATGGAATTGGCTGTTCATTCATTGGAGTGTAAAACTCTCTGGATCTTACATAGCAGTGAGTATAACTAAGATTCTGCTTGTTAAGTTATGAGCATGTATATTTATGGGAAATGCAGGTACTGGTGATCCAAATGTTCCTTACAATGTAAGAGAATTTTCCATCAAAAGTGGTAGTAGGTAGAACACTGAACACTGAAGATGCCCCACCCAAACCCTGGAATGTGGGCATATGATACCTTACATGACAAAAAGGGACCTTGAATCTGGGGGAATATCTGGGTAGATCCATCCAGTCTTCCTAGTCAATAAAACAAAGAGCCTCTGACTATTGTGCTTAGAGGACTATGTGACACTGAAGAGGGATCTTAGAGATGCAATGTTACTTGATTTGAAGGAGGAGGGGCCTGCAGTCAAGGAATGAGGGAGATCTCTGGGAGCTGGAAAAGACAAGGAAACAGATTCTTTCCTAAAGCTTCCATAATGGAACACAGTCATGCTGGCATTTTAAATTTTGTTCAGTGAGAGAGACTCTTTTGGACTTCTGATTTCCAGAAATATAAAATGTTGAATTCCTAATGTTTAAGTTGATAAGCTTTTGGTGATTTATTTCGGACAAAATAGAAAACAAAAACAGATCTTTACAGAATTTCTCAGTGTGACCTCCCATGGGGGGAAATCCAAGACACTGAGCCCCATAATTGTCAGGATGCTCCTCCTATCAGGCAAACTGTACAGGTGTGGAAATCCAGACTTCCGTTGGGAGGAAGCACTGGATGATAACTAGAAAGGTTTGTGCTCCAGGCTGGGACACTTCAGAGGAGAGCTGAGCTGACCCTCTGCCACTGAATCAGTGTAGAACCCCACATAGCCAGGTGGACACCCAGGAACTGACAGTTTAGGGGCCTTTTTTTGGCTGATATCAGGTTAAGTTGTTGTTCTGGTTGGAGCTGTATGAGGATTCTGGCTGAACTCACAGATGATGGTGACCTTCTCTCCTGGAGACACAGCTGGGGAGAGCAGAGAATGGGTCATCACAATGCCCCTTCTGGCAACTGGAATTAGGAAGTACAAAAATAGGGAAAATAGGGGAAAGGAAGCATTCTCCTAGGGTTGATACAATTGCACAAATAATGCAAACCATAAATCATATCATATATCCTGGGCCAGAAGGAGATGAATTAGAGTAGAAAAAATTCTGTTCAGTTAAACATGAGCTAATCTATGGTTATAGCTCATTAGGAGAGCAGTGTGGTGGTTCCACAGGAAGCTAAGTATGGGGTTGCCTTATGGTTCTGCAACCCCATTTTGAGTATATTCTTGGGAGAACTGAAAGTAGGGAAACAAATGGACATTATCCCACTGGTGTTTATGGCTGCAGCATTCACAATTTGCAATGGATGTAGCTGACCTAAGTGTACATTGACTGAAGAACAGAATGGTGAACTGTGTTGTATGCATACATGGAATATTGACCTGCTGCAGTAAGGAATGAAGTTGTGAGATATAGCACTAGGTGAATGGACCTTGAGGACACTACGTTTTGTGAAATAAGACAGAAACAGAAAGACTAATATTGTAACACCTCACTAATTTGCAATAACTATAATGTGCACACTCTGGCAAATGAACCTGAGAGCATAGACTGTAAGGGGAAGGCATATTGTAAAAGTTCCTAGATTGTAAGCTCTTACAGCAGTCACATGTATTCATGAGTTGCAACTATTATTTCTGAATACTGAGATACTGAGCTCTTTCTGTATAACCTGGCCCACCCCTGGACTTTGGACATCTGTGTGATACCTGAGACTCAGAATCAAAATTTGACAGTTATGAATGTCAGCATTAACCCATGCAGCAACTGTTAAAGAATATGAAAATGAGATCACACTACAATTAGAGATATGAACAAAATGGACGTGTTTAGGACTAAGATAAACCAGAATACAGGGCAATGGATGACGTTATTTACTGTGTTTTGAAATTTCAATTTCTGTGTGAGACCATTGGCAGAGATGTTTACTTGGTAAAAAATCTATGTTTTCTGCAATTCACTGTATAATTTAACTTACAGTGTCATTTTAACCAAACACCATAATTACATGTATCTTTGAATATAGAGTGAGATATGGCTAGCTCTTACAGGGTTTGTAAAGCACTGACACATCCTGAAGTAATTTGGGCAGAGAATAAAAATGTATTGGCTAAGCCCCCTTGAAGGACTGGGGAAAAACTTTGAAATATTAAACTTACCCACCTGGGGAATTCCTGATATTCTCACAAGCATAAGGGACTACCAATTTAGAAGGCTGGACCTCAATCTTGGAGCTTGTCCTTATGAAGCTTATTATTGCAAAGGAGAGGCTAAGCCTACGCATAATTTTGTTTAAGTCTCACCCTCAGAGACCCACTTTTGTTGCTCAGATATGGCCTCTCTCTCTAAGCAAATTCAACAGTTGGACTTGATGCCCTCCCCACTTACGTGGGACATGATTTTTATGGGTGTCAATCTCCCTGGTAATGTAAGAAAGGACTTGTTGGTATTGGTGTGGACCCAGCATTGTGTGATTAAGAAAGCCATTGGACAAAAAGGGGGAAGAGAAATGAAGCAAAATAAATATTCAGTGACTGAGGGATTTAAAATGGTTTAAAGATGCCTTTCTGGAGGTATTATAATGCATTATGTAGATATCCCTTTTTAGTTCTCAGGTTTTAGTGTATTAGATAGCTACAAGGAAATACATGAAACTGTTTAACTGCATTCCAGTAGCATTGATTCTTGAAGACAGTTTTATAAGTATATTGCTTATATGGTGGGACTGTGTGATTGTGAAAACACTCCCTTTATCCAGTGTATGGACAGATGAGAAAATGGTGATTTTGGAATGGGGAGATGAGATTTTCTGGGTATTTTTTAATGTTTATTTTATTCTTATTTTTAATATTATTATTTCTGAAGTAAAGAAAATGTTCAAAATATGATTGTGATGATGACTGCACACTGTATGATGATACTGTGAACAACTGATTATACACTTTGGGTGATTGTATGGTATGTGAATATATCTCAATACAATTTCCTATAAAATAAAAAAAAAATCAAGCTATTCTAAAGGCCTAAAATAATTTGAACTAATTGTCAAGGAGAGTTTTAGCACAAAGCAAAGCAACAAGAGAAATCTAAGCAAGAGAAAGAAACCAATCTCCAGAGGAAATTCATCAAGGAAACCAAATGGCTAGTCACCAGCAAAAAATTATAAGCCATGCAAAAAGAATAGAATATATGGCCCAGTCAAAGGAACAAATTAAAATTTCACATGGGAAACAGGGATGGAAAGATCTAGTCAGTGACTTAGAATCAGATAGCCTAAATAAATTCAAGGATATAGAGGGGAATATGGCAAAACATAAAGGTCATTAAGAAGACATTGGGTTAGCATAAAAAATAATTTGAAATCATGCAAAAAAGTAAAGGAAACTATGTGAATGACAGGCACAATAGAAGAGATTAAGAAACCCTAGAGGAATAAAAGACAAGATTTCAACTGGCACAAGAGAGGATCAGCATACTAGAGAATAGGACACCATTAAAATTACAGTCAGAAGATGAGATAAAGAATAAATAAATGTACCATGGTCTCAGGTAATTTACTGACAGAAAAAAGCATGACAATATATGCATCATGAGTGTCCCAAAAGGAGAAGATAGGGAAAAATGTGTAGATGAATATTTGAAGAACTAATGTGCAAAAACACACAACACTTATGAAAGACATAAAGGTATATTACCAAGATACACAATACACTCCAAACAAAATAAATCCTAATAGGCCTTCTCCAGACAAATACTAATCAGAAAGTCAAATGCCAAAGACAATGAATTCTGAATGGAGAAATAGAAATGCAATTCATGATGTATCACAGACACTCAATAAGACTATGCACTGACCTCTCATCAGAAAATAAGGAGGTGAGAAGGCAGTTGTGTGATATATTTAGGGTAATTAAAGAGAAAATCTGTCCACCAAGATTTCTTTATCAGGCAAAACTGTCCTATTAAAATGGGGGAATCTTTTTAAATATTCACAGAAATTCAGAAACTGAGACACATCATTAACAAGAGAGCTACCACACAAGAAATAATAAAGGGAGTGGAACAGGCTGTAAGACAAGAGAGAGAGGCATCGAGTAGATGAGAGTGCAAAAATGAAGATCATCTGTAAGGGTAACAAAAAGGGTAAAGAAAAAGACAAAAAATAATATATGACATAAAAATCAAAGGATAAAATAGATAGTTAAAGTGCTGCCTTTCCAGTAGTAACATGGAATGTTAATTGATTAAACTTCCCAGTTAAAAGTCACAGATTGGCTGAATAGATGAAAAAATATGATCCATCTCTGTGCTGTTTGCAAGGGATTCAGTTTAGATCCAAAGACACAAATAGGTTGACAGTGAACATTGGGAAAAAGATATTCCACAAAAGAGTAGCCAAAAAAGAGCTGAGGAAGCTATACTAATATTGAACAAAATACACTTTAAGTCTGTAAAAGACAAAGCTGGGCAATATATTTAATAAAAGGAAAACCCACCAAAAGATATAACAATCGTTAGTATTTTTGTACCAAATCACAGTGCCCAAAAATACATGAAGCAAACAGTGGAAACACTAAAGGCAAAAATGGACACCTCAATAATATTTGGAGACTTCAATACATGACACTCACCAATTGATTGAACATCTAACCAAAGTTCCACAAGGAAACAGTGAACTCAATATGATAAATGAACTACACATAACAGACATGTATGAAACACCATATCCTTATACAGCATATCAGATAATCATTCTTCTCACTTGCACATGGACCATTCTCCAGGATAGACCAAATGTTGAGAAACAAAACAAGACTCAATACATTTAGAAAGACTGAAATTAAACAAAAAAGCCATCTTGAAAAATAACAAAGTTGGAGGACTCACACTTCCTTAACTCTAACTCACACTTTGTAATCTTAAAACTTATTACAAAGCCACAGTAATCCAAGTAGCTTTGTACTGGCGCAAGGACAGATGTATAGACAAATGGAAGAAAACTGAAAGCTCACAAATCAACCTTCAAATTTGTGGCCAACTAATATTTTTACAAGATGGCAAAGCCCATTCATTTGGGAAATAATAGCTTGTTCAAAAAATGGTGCTGGGAATACTGGATCTCCATTAGAAAAAAGAAAGAAAAAAAACAGAAGGACCCCTACATAAAACCATATACAAAAATGAACTTACAGGTTTCATACATCTTACTATAACCCTGAGAAACATAAAAATTCTATAATAAAATATAGGGACCTTTTCAGGACCATGCATTGGGCAATGGATTCTTAGATTTTATACCCAAGGCACAAGCAACAAAATTAAAAAAAAGATAAATGGGACCTCATCAAAATTAAATACTTCTGCTCTTCAAAGCAATTCATCATAAAGTAAAATGACAACTGACATAAAATGAGAAACTATTTGGAAAACACTTGTCCAATAAAGAATTAATATTCATAATATATAAAAAACTCATCAGTTTAACAACAAAATGCAAAAACCCAATTTCAAAATGGGAAGAAGACCTGAACAGACATTTCTTGAAAGAAGATAAACAAATGACCAGAAAGCACATGAAAAGATGCTCATAATCATGAGACATCAGGGAAATGTGGATCAAAACCACAATGAGATACTATTTCACTCCATTAGAATGGCTGCTATTCAAAAATTTGATAGTATTAAGTGGTTTGAGAGGCTGAGGAATAGGAATCTCATTTACAGCCATTGGGAATGTAAAAGGGTTCATCTGCTTTGAGGGTGGAAATAATCCAAGTGTCCATCAACTAATGAATGGATAATCAAAATGAAGCGTATTCACACAATGGAACATTTTTCAGCTGTAAAAAAAGAATGAAATCCTGATACGATTGGCAACATGGATGAAACCAGAAAACACAATGCTGAGTGAGAGAAACCAGACAGAAAAAGACAAATATTGTATGATCTCAATGATAGAATTAATTATAATAAGCAAACTCATTGAGTTAGTACCTAGAATAAGGTTTACCAGGGATGGATTGGGGTAGGATTGGGAAATTGATGCTTAATTTGTAAAGAACTTCATTTGAGGTTGAAAATAAAATTTGGAAATGGATGTTGGTGATGGTAGCACATTATTTTGAGTGTAATTATCACAATGCATTATATACCTAAGTGTGGCTAAAAGGGAAGTTTTAGGCAGTACATGTTAGAGGAATAAAAACCCAAAGATCAAACATAGGCCCTTATTGAAATCAATTTTAGAATATCGACTGTAGTTAGTAACTCAATATAAGGATGTTCTTTAATGAATGGTAACAAATTTATGAAACTAATATAAAGGGTTAACAATAAAGTGATATATGGGAAAATACATCTAATATAAATTATGGAATATATTTAACAATATATTTTACTGTTCTTTCATCAATTGTAACAAAGGTACCAAACTAATGCAAAGTGTCAACAATAGAAGCATATATGGAACACCGTAAATTTACATGAAGTGTTCAATTAAAAAAACTAAAGAAAAAATCAATTCAAAGGAGAAAAAAAGAAAATATACAAGACCTTGGAGAAGATGGGCTTGGATGTTCAAGAATGACAAAGGAAATAGTGTTTAAAAGCAGATGTGCTGGTTTGAATATATTATGTCCCCCAAAATGCCATTATCTTTGATGTAATCTTCTGTGGGCAGCTGTTATCAGTGTTGATTAGATCGCAATTCTTTGAGTGTTTCCATGGAATTGTGCCCCTCCCAAATGTAGGTGATGACTCTAATTGGATAATTTCCATGGAGGTGTTACTCCACCCATTCAGGGTGGGTCTAAATTAAATCACTGGAGCCATATAAATGAGCTGACAAACAGAGGGAACACAGTGCAGCTGAGAGTGACATTTTGAAGAGCTACAGCCAAGAGGGGCACTTTGAAGGATGCACAGAAGCTGAGAGTGGAGCTGCAGATGAGAGACAGTTTGTAGATGCCCACTGAAAGTAGACTGTTGCTCCAGAGAAGTTAAGAGAGGACAAACACCCCAAGAGCAACTGAGAGGGACAGTTTGAAGAGGAACTGCAGCCTAGAGAGGAACATCCTGGGAGAAAGCCACTTAAAACCTGAACTCTGGAGCAGATGCCAGCCATGTGCCTTCCCAGTTAACAGAGGTTTTCTGGACTCTACTGGCCATCTTCCAGTGAAGGTACTTGATTGTTGATGCATTACCTTGGACACATACGGCACTAAGACTGTAACTGTGTAACCAAATAAACCCCCTTTTATAAAAACCAATCCAATTCTGTTTTTTTCATTCTACTGAATCAGCAATAGCAAACTAGAGCAGCAGACAAGGCCTGATCCTAGGGGAGCATTAAACTCTCAGTGAAAGTTTATGGCTGAAGTTAAAGTCAGTGAAAATCCATAGACAAATAGAATTATTTTCTAGGAGATACTTTTTAGATCATTTTATTTACATGAAAACTGCCAGGAAACAGAAATTATGGAAGTCTTTGTTTCTGTGATAGCTGGAGCAGGCTCTCCTATCTTTTCTTTCTCTGAAATCATGTAATGATTTTCAAAAGTGAAACTGACCAAACAGTGTGAAAGATACAGTTAGGGCCCAACCAATCTTTGGTAAATGATTAAAAAAGAAAACAATATTGTAGTAAGTAGAATTCTAAAAGTGCTCTGAAGATTCCTGACTGCTGGTATATACCTAACTTATCCCAGCCTTTCATACACTAATTTAGATTCTCCTGTTAAGGGATTTTGAATATGTAATGAAATCTGTTAACTTTAACAAGGAGATATTACAGATGTGAGCTGAACTTTTCATAAGAGTCCTTTAAATCTTACTGTATTGATTGCACAGAAAGAATTCAGGTAGATTCACAGATAAGCAGGATAGAAAATATCTGATATTGGCTATGGAGAAAGGGGGACTCTGCCAGTTTGGATCTCTTACATTTCCTAGAAAATCTATGTTCTTTAATGCAATCTGTGGAGGCAGACTTCTGAGTCTGTTAGTTGGGATGGAACCTTTGATTTGTTTTTTGTTTTTTTTTTCCTCCCATGGAGCTGTGAACCCTGTCTACTCAGGGTTGGACTTAGTTAGATCACCAGAGCCCTGTATAGAGCTAACAGAGTGGAGAAGTTCAGAGAAGCTGAGAGAGACATTTGGAGAGAAGCTAAGATATGTAATCCAGGGTTTGCCTCTGGGAGAAGCTAAGAGCTGATACACACCCTGAGGCTTAGAGACATAAATAGCTGGAGACAGAAGGATACTTGGAGGTCCTAAGCTAAGATATTAAGCCCAGAGTTTGCCTTGGAGAAGCTAAGAGCAACTAACTCCCAAATGCTTTGGGAGAAATGCCCTAGGAGAACAAAGCAGTGAGATGAGAGAAGCTAAGAGAGACAAAAGCCCAGAGATATTCTGAAGAAAGATACTTTGAAATTCAACTAGGAGCAAAGGAACAGCAGATGAGAGCCACATGCCTTCCCAACTGACAGAGGTGTTCCAGATGCCATTGGTTTCCTTCAGTGAAGGTTTCCTCTTGTTGATGCCTTAGTTTGTACACTTTTTTTTTAGTTTGTACACTTTTATGTCCTTCGAACTGTAAATTTGGAACCCCCTTTATAAAAGCCAATCCATTTCTGGTGTTTTGCATCACAGAAGTTTTATCAGACTGGAAGAGGGGACTTGTGGCAAGAAATGAGGGCAACCACTAGGAAATGAGAGCTCATAGCAATATGGAAACAGGATCTCAGTCTTAAAATCTAAGGAACAGATTCTGCCAAAATTGCATTAGCTTGGAAGAAAACTCTGACCTCTGGAAAGAATGTTTCCCTACTGATCCCTTGATTTTAGCCTTGTAATTCCCTGAGCAGAGAACACTCCATACTCTGCCCAGACTCCTGATCTCCAACACTGTGAGCTAATAAACTGCTATTTAGTTATTAAATTACAGAGTTTATATATGAATGTATTATACAAATAAGCAATGTGATAGAAGGAGAATCTTAAATGCAGGTAAAAGAAGTGATCTTTCCATTTACCTCAGGGCTTAATGATGCTGACTACTCTCTATTTGGATGCAGTGTAGTGTGTTTTATGTCCATTTTACCAACAAGTGATTTCCTGACATGAGACTACATCTAAAGGATCACAGCTGAATATTGTGTTATGAAAACACAAATAAGAACAGAATTAGTCTTGAACTTGGTCAGGCTCTGGTCCCATCTTAGACTACTTGGCCATATTCTCTGACAACTGAAGGCAACATGAGAATGTTTGTATTTTTCTTAATTTAAGAAATAAAATGGCTTATTCTTGCATTTCTTTTAGAATTTACAATTTTAACTGTTGGACACCAAAATATTGGGCATGGAAAATAATAGCCTTTCACAAGCCCACAGCTAATTGTCCTGGAGCTGGGAAGGCAGAGCTGTCTGAAAAGTGGGAAATTAACATGCCCCATTCAGCCATCCTTTCAGTGGACTGGGAATGCACCTACCTGTCCCTGTGGCCCAGAACTTCCCTTGGGGGATGGTGCTCACCTGTGACGTAGCACAGTCTTCCCTCAGCAGAGGACCTAGGAGGGCACAGCTTGGAAGAGGGACCCACTTGCATGTCTCAGGGACCATACGCCAATACCAAGGACTTGTGAGTCAGTGGCAGAGACAAACTATGATGAGACTGAACTGAAGGTGCACCAGTTTTAAAACTCCAGGAACACCTGGGAGATTTGATTACTAAAGCCACCCTCCCTCCCTAACTGCTCACAAGCCCCATATTCAGGGCAGGCAACACCAACTACACACACAAACTTGTGCTAATTGGACCCCACAAGATTCACACCCCCACTCACCACAAAGACAAAGTTGGGGAGGACTAGCTTGAGGGGAATTGGTTGCCTGCAGATGCCACCTGCTGGTTACTTAATGAAAGTGTACTCCACGAAGCTATAGATCTGACAAATTAGAGATAAGTGTATGAACTAGTCTGCATATCCTAAAAGAACCCTATCAAGTTAAGCAAATGCCAAGAGGACAAAAACAACAGAAAATTTTAAAGCATATGAAAAAACCAGACCATATATATATAACCCAAACCAAAATACCCAAATCAAAAGATCAGAGGTGACACAGTACTTGGAGCAATTAATCAAAGAACTAAAGACAAACAATGAGACCATGGCACAGGATATAAAGCACATGAAGAAGACCCTAGAAGGGCAAAAAGAAGAACTTGCACAAGTAAGTAAAAAAATAGACAATCTGATGGAAATAGAAGAAACTGTAGACAAAATTAAAAAGATTCTGGATACTCATAGTACAAGACTACAGGAAGCTGAACAGTGAATCAGTGACTTAGGATGGCAGAATGGAAAATGAAAGAAATAAAGAAAAAATGGAGAAAAAATTGAAAAAATTGAAATGCACTTCAGGGATATTGTAGATAATATAAAACGTCCAAATATAAGACTCATTGGTGTTCCAGAAGGGGAAGAGAAGGGTAAAGGTCTAGGAAGAGTATTCAAAGAAATTCTTGGGGAAAATTTCCCAAGTCTTCTAAACATCATAAATACACAAATCATAAATGCCCAGCAAACTACAAATAGGACAAATTGAAATTAACCCACTTTGAGACATATTCTGATCAGATTATCAGATACTGAAGAGAAGGAGCAAGTTCTGAAAGCAACAAAATAAAAGTAATTCCACACTTACATGGAAACAGCATAAGATTAAATAGTGACTTCTCAGCAGCTACCATGGAGGTGAGAAGGCTGTGGCATGAAATATTTAAAATTCTGAGAGAAAAATTGCCAATCAATAATTCTTTACCCAGCAAAGCTCTCCTTCAGATTTGAGGGTGAGCTTAAATTTTTCACAGCCAAACAAATACTGAGAGAGATTACTGTCAAGAGACCTGCCCTACATGAGATGCTAAAGGGAGCCCTGCTGATGGAGAAACAAAGAAAGCTCAATGAGATATGGAGAAAGGTTCAATACTAAAGAAATTCAGTATGGGTATGTTAAAGGAGATTAAGAGAGAGGGGGAATAATATGTGACAAACATAAACCAAAGGATAGGTTGGCTGATTCAAGAAAAACCTTCACAGTAATAATATTGAATGTAAATTGATTAAGCTCTCCAATTAAAAGACATAGATTAGATTGGCAGAATGGATCGAAAAAATGAACCATCAATATGTTGCATACAAGAGACTCAAGTTAGGTACAGGGACACAAAGAAATTGAAAATGAAAGGATGGAAAAATATTTCATGCAAGCTACAGCCAAAAGAAAGCAGAAGTACCAATACTAATTTCAGATAAAATACACTTTAAATTCCAGGATGTTATGAGACAAAGAAGGCCACTACATTCAAATAAAAGGGGCAATTACACAAGAAGAAATAACAATCATAAATGTTTTTGCACCCAATCAAGGTGCCAAAAATACACGAGAGAAAAACTGGCAAAACTAAAGGAAGCAATTGATGTTTCTGCAATAATTGTGGGAGACTTCAACACATCACTATCTCCTATAGATAGATCAACCAGGCAGAAGACCAGTAAGGAAATTGTAAATAATCTGATAAATGAATTGGATTTAAAGTTTGTAAATCTGGATATATAGAACATTACATCCCAAAATACCAGGTTACACACTCTTCTCTAGTGTTCATGGAACTTTCTCCAGAATAGATCATATGCTGGGACATAATACAAGGCTCAATAAATTTTAAAAAATTTGAAATTATCCAAAGCACATTCTCTGATCACAATGGAATACAATTCAAAGTCAATAATAATCAGAGACTTAGAAAATTCACAAATACCTGGAGGTTAAACAATAAACTCCTAAAGAATTGGTGGGTTGAAGAAGAAATAGCAAGAGAAATTGCTATATACAGAGAGATGAATGAAAATGAGAACACAATGTATCAAAACCAGTGGGATGCAGCAAAAGCAGGACTGAGGGAGAAATCTATGGCACTAAAAGGATACATTAAAAAGGAAGACAGAGCTAAAATCAAAGAACTAATGGAACAACTGAAGAAGCTAGAAAATGAAGAGCAAACCAATCCTAAACCAAGTAGAAGCAAAGAAATAACAAGGATTAAAGAAGAAATAAATGACGTAGAGAACAAAAAACAAGAGAGAGATAAATAACAATAAAAGTTTATTCTTTGAGAAGATAAAAAAAATGAAAAGCCCCTAGCTAGACTGACAAAATCAAACAGAGAGAAGATACATATAAACCAAATAATGAATGAGAAAAGTGACACTACTGCAGATCCTGAAGAAATTAAAAAAATTATAAAAGGGTACTATAAACACCTGTATGCCAACAAACTGGAAAATGTAGAGGAAATAGACAATTTCCTGGAAACATATGAACAACCTAGACTGACCAGAGAAGAAATAGAAGACCTCACCCAACCAATCAAGCAAAGAGATCCAATCAGTCATCAGAAAGCTTCCAAAAAATATGCCCATGTCCAGATGGCTTCACAGGGTAATTCTACCAAACTTTACAAAAAGAACTGGCACCAATCTTACTTAAACTCTTTCAAAACATCAAAGAAAATGGAACACTACCTAACACATTTTATGAAGCTAACAACAATCTAATACCAAAACCAGGCAAATATATTACAAAAAAAGGAAAACTATAAGTCCTTCTCCTTAATGAGTATAGATGCAAAAATTCTCAGCAAAATACTTGCAAATTGAATCCAAAGGCACATTAAAAAAAATACACCATGACCAAGTGGGGTTCATTCCAGGCATGCAAGTATGATTCAACTAAGAAAATCAATGTATTACAGCACATTAACAAATCCCAAGAGAAAAATCAAATGATCATCTCAATAGATGCTAAAAAAAGCATTTGACAAAATCCAACATCACTTTTTGATAAAAATACTTCAAAAGGTAGGAATTGAAGGAAATTTCTCAATATGATAAAGCACATATATGAAAAACCCACAGGCAGCATAATACTCAATGCTGAGGAATGAAAGCCTTCCTTCTAAGATCAGGAATGAGACAAGGATATCTGCTGTCACCACTGTTATTCAACATTGTGCTAGAAGTGCTAGCCAGGGCAATCCAGCAAGACAAAGAAATAAAAGGCATCCAAATTGGAAAGGAAGAAGTAAAACTGTCATTATATGCAGATGATATGACCTTATATTTGGAAAACCCTGAGAAATTGATGAGAAAGCTACTAGAGCAAATAAATTTGGCAAGTAGTGGGATACAAGATTAATGCACATAAGTTAGTCATGTTTCTATATGCTAGAAATGAACAAAGTGAAGAGACAATCAAGAAAAAGATACCATTTTCAATAGCAACTAAAAAAACAAGTACCTAGGAATAAACTTAACCAAAGATGTAAAAGACTTATACAAAGAAAACTGCATCACTCCAATAAAAGAAATAGAAGGGGACTTAAAGATGGAAAAATATTCCATGTTCATGGATAGGAAGGCTAGGTGCCATTAAGATGTCAATTCTACCCAAAGTCATCTATAGATTCAACATAATCCCTGTCAAAATTCCAACAACCTACTTTGCAGACTTGGAAAAGCTAGATATGAAATTTACTTGGGAACAGAAGATGCCTCAAATTGCTAAAAATGTGCTAAAAAAGAAAAATGAAGTGGGAGGACTTACACTCCCTGACGTCGAAGCTTATCATAAAGCCACAGTAGTCAAAACAGCATGGTACTGCAACAAAGATAGACATACTGATCAATGAAATCTAATTGAGAAATTGGAGATAAACCCCCAGATCTATGACCAACAGAACTTTGATAAGGCCCCCAAAGCCACTGAACTGGGACCTAACAGTCTTTTCAACAAATGGGGCTCGGAGAGTTGGATAACCATATCCAAAAGAATGAAAGAGGGCCCCTACCTCACACCCTACACAGAAATTGACACAAAGAGGATCAAAGACCTCAATATGAAAGACAGTACCATAAAACTCCTAGAAGATAATGTAGGGAAACATCTTGAAGACCTTGTAATAGGCAGCCACTTCCTAGACCTTACACCCAAAGTATAAGCAACAAAATAAAAAATAGATAAATGGGAACTCCTCAAGCTTAGAAGTTTCTGTACCTCAAAGGAATTTGTCAAAAGGGGGAAGAGGCAGCCAACTCAATGGGAAAAATTTTGGAAACCATGAATCTGACAAAAGACTAATATCTTGCATGTATAAAGAAATCCTGCAACTCAATGACAATAGTACAGAAAACCCAATTAAAATGGGCAAAAAAATATGAAAAGACAGTTCTCTGAAGAAGAAATACAAATGGCCAAGAAACACATGAAAAAATGTTCAGCTTCACTAGCTATTAGAGAGATGCAAATTAAGACCACAATGAGATACCATCTCACACCGATTAGAATGGCTGCCATTAAACAAACAGGAAACTACAAATGCTGGAGAGGATGTGGAGGAATTGGAACTCTTATTCATTGTTGGTGGGACTGTATAATGGTGCAGACACTCTGGAAGTCAGTCTGGCAGTTCCTTAGAAAACTAGATATAGAGTTACTCTTTGATACAGTGATTGCACTTCTTGGTATATACCCAGAAGACATGAAAGCAGTGATATGAACAGATATCTGCATGTCAATGTTCACAGCAGCATTATTCACAATTGCCAAGATATGGAAACAATCCCAATGTCCTTCAACAGTTGAGTGCATAAATAAAATGTGGTATATACACATGATGGAATACTATGCAGCAGTAAGAATGAATGATATTGTGAAACATATGACAACATGGATGAACCTTGAAGATGTAGTGCTGAGCAAAATAAGCCAGGCACAAAAAGAGAAATATTATATGCTATCACTAATGTGAATGTTGAAAAATGTAAAGTAAATGGTTTATAATGTAGAATGTAGGGGAACTAGCAATAGAGAGCAATTAATGATGGGGGTTCGATAACCCAATGAGAACAGATAAGCTATGGTAGGTAAATTTAATGCTCTCAGAATTCCCAGGAATGGCTATGGTTTGTTAATTTCTGGTGGGTATGGTAGGAACAAGTTCACAGAAATGTTGCTATATTAGGTTATTTTCTTGAGGTAGAGTATGAACATTTTGGATGTAAAGAAGTTTTTTAGGTTAGTTATCTTTTCCTGACTCCCTTGTTATGGCTTGTTTGAAGTGTTTTTTTACTGTATTTTTAATTTTTTTTGTATACTTAATTTAAAAAGTTATTAAAAAATGAAAAAATATGCAGAGACCCCTTGAGGAGCCGGTAGGGAATGCAGGAGTGTTGGGCTTCCCCACCTCAGTGGTTGCTGATGTGCTCACAGACATAAGGGACTGGTGGTTTGATGGGCTGAGCCCTCTACCATGGGACTTGCTCTTGGGAAGACTGTTGCTGCAAAAGGAGAGGCTAGGCCTCCCTATAATTGTGCCTAAGAGTCTGCTGCTGAATGCTTCTTTGTTGCTCAGACGTGGCCCTCTCTCTCTAGCTAAGCCAACTTGGCAGGTGAAATCACTGTCCTCCCCCCTACATGGGATCTGACATCCTGGGGAATAAATCTCCCTGGAAACATGGAATGTCACTCCAGGGGAGGAATCTAGACCAGGCAATGTGGGGTGGAGAACATATTCTTGTCCAAAAGGGGGATGTGAAAGGAAACGAAATAGGCTTCAGTGGCAGAGAGATTCCAAACGGACCTGAGAGGTCACTTTGCTGGGCTCTCTTATACACAATATAAACAACCCTCTATAGATTCTAATGATTTGGAACAGCCAGCAGCAAATACCCTAAACTGTCAAACCACAACCCAGAGCCCTTGAATCTTGAAGATGATTGTATAGAAATGTAGCTTATGAGGGGTGACAATGTGATTGGGAAAGCCATGTGGATCACACTCCCCTTTGTCCAGTGTATGGATGGATGAGTAGAAGGGGCAAAAAAAATAGGCACCCCGTGCTCTTTTTTACTTTAATTGCTCTTTTTCATTTTCATTTTTATTCTTATTATTTTTGCCTGCGTGGTAATGAAAATGTTCAAAATTAATTTTGGTGACGAATGCACAACTATATAAAGATACTATGAGCAATTGAATGTATGCTCTGTAAGACTGCATGGTATGTGAATATTTCTCCATAAAAATGAATTAAAACAAAACAAAACAAAACAAAAACTTACTTTAAAAACACAAGGAGGCCTCACGCGCGGCGGTGGCTCAGGGCTTCCCACACCGCTGCTCGCCGGGGTTGCGCTCCCCGCCCATTTCCGCACCTGCTTCCTCCACCACTGCTCCAAGAAGCTGAGAAGCAACCTCCCAGGCGTCCGGCAGCGTCTGTCAGATGAGCTGAGAGGGGATCCACCGTGGCCGTCGTCAGAGCCACCCTGCTGGTTGTGCGCCAGCGGACTAGCCGGGCTCCCTCCCATGTCCTCCGTTGGTCCAGGAGGGTCCCGGCACCGCCTAGACAGTGACCCCACCAGATGTGCAGACTGGGCGGGACCGCACCACAAGCGCATAGCATCGTGAGACACCTGCCCTACTTCTGCCACAGACACGTGTTGTGGGGCTTCCTTTGTGGCTCCAAGCAGCTGAGCATCCCCGCTGCTAACTTTCCTGAACAAGCTGATAAATCCACTGGCATTTATTATGGTGAGTCAGTGTTGGAAGTAGAGATGTCCGTAAGATGGTGGTGAGCATAGGATGGAACCCATACCACAAGAATATGAAAAAGTCCATGGAAACTCACATTATACATAGCTTCAAAGAGGATTTCTATGGGGAAATGTTTAATGTGGCCATTGTTGCTTACCTCAGGCAAGAAAAGAACTTTGATTCTTTAGAGTCACTTATTTCAGGAATTCAAGGTGATATTGAGGAAGGTAAGAAACGACTAGAATTATCAGAACATTTGAAACTTAAGACAATTTCTTCTGGGTACCTAAAAGCAAAATAATGAATTGCCCCTGCTGTAAAATTATTTTATTTAATCATTCACTGTTTTCTAGTATTTCATTGCTTGAAACTGCACAGTCTCATGTTAGCTATATTTTAAAATTTATTTTCCTAAAGCTGTGAATTAAACAGTAAAATGTAATTACTATATTTATGCTTCAACTGTTAAATCCGTCATGCCACAGTAGTAAAAAGATTTCATTTAAAAATCAAGATTCTTTTTTATGTTATATGTGGATTAAAAACCCTTTCAAAGCTTTCTAAAATGTGCCACTTATAAAGGTCTTAAGGTTCTTATGATGAAAATAAAACATGTAAGTGTGGATGAAGGGCATATCACTAGTTTGAGATGAGACATGATTCTCATGGTAAAATATCAACATGTTTTTAGGTACTTGTATATAGCATGTGCTGCTACCAGAGCAGGCTTGTAGAAGTAAATGCATTAAACACATTTGGTAGTCTATTAAAAACCTAAGAGGAAAAATCCAGACTCTGTAGTTTTGATAATTGTGCACTGATTTTTTTCACATTAACATATTTTATTATAGAAATGAAGACTTGTGAAATTTCATTTCAGTCATTTCCTTCAGGAGGTGAAACCATTGCACTCTGTTCCATTTTTACATAGGCCTTACTCAATTCTAAATGGTCATGTATTCCTCCTTCCACTGTTTTTTTGTTTGAATTTTAAGATGAAGACAAATGAAAGTTTTTCAAATCTGTAGTCCTCATTTTCTTGTTGGATAACACTTTTTTCCTTTTTGAAAGGAGATATTCTTGTTCTTCAAAGTTTTTCTTCAGTGGTTCTTTTTTCCTTTAATGAATGTTAATGTCAAGTTTTTTGTTTCGCTTTTTTCCTTTTAGATTAGCTTACAACTGTGCACTTACAAGAGATTGACTCTTTACCATTCCATCCTTTCTCTATGTGAACAGTGATGGCCATGCATATCTGCACTGCACTTTTAGGAAAGGAAAAAAAAAAAAAACTGTTTAGGTTTCAAGATTTAATTGAACATATAACAGTTAATTTATACATGCCAGTTTCTTAAAGAAGACAAAATCCTTGGGATTCCCCTCCCATTAAAATATTTAAGATCCAATTCAACTAGGAAAGTGCTTTGAAGTTATTTCTTTTTCTTGTAATTATGTGCCTGAAAAATATCTTAACTCTGTAGCTGTGTACCTTCAATGCCAGTCTAAAGATGCTGGTAGCTTGTTGGAAAAGCATAAATAATAAAGTTCTAGTTAAATAATCTTCATGTCATATAATTTCCTTCCTGGTAAGTATGTAATTTTTGGCTAGTTGAGTTCTTTCTGTATATGTAGGCAAAAATTGAAATTGAAATTTGGGAAATTAAGGTTAAGATTGCTTTGGTCCCTTGAAGTAGTACGTTGCATCATTGTTCTCTTTAGTACTGGATTTGCTGGAAAGGAGCAGCAGTTTACAGGACATAATTTTAAAGATGAAAACAACTCATTATAAATCAATTTTCCCTAATCTGTATAAATGAATTACGATAAAGTGTATAGAAAAACATCTATGGGTCACATTTGATTGGGGGAAGCATGGATAAATTCAGTTGGTTGTATTTTACTTTATGGTGTATGACTTTGTGGCAAACAGCAGTTTGTGGCATTTTTCATATCTTTATAAAATATTTAGAAAATGTAATTTAATGTTGGAAATAAAATACTTGCACAAAAGATGCCTCAATTTTCTGTGCGTTTGTGAAGTGGAGTTGAACATGCAAAGCATAGAAAAAGATTTGCATTTCTTTTTTTTTTGACTTTTGCTGCTATTTATGTCCTCCTAAGTATAGGAAAGTTCTTTGATATTTTATTGTTACCTTGTGTTTTTTAAATAGACATTGCTTTTAAAAATCTGGTAGTATCAACATTTTCAAAAATTTTGTATATGAAATGTTCACGTATTTTAAGAAATTACCATAGTATCATTTTGATTAATCTGAATGTTTCCAGACATTGAAATTAATCCTGACAATATATAAACAAAACAAAATAAACAAAACAAACAAACACACCAAAAACATGGAAAGATGCCCCAGAAGAGCTGAGTGAAACTTGGACGTTACCAAGTAACATAAAAGAATAATGTAAAATAAACTGACCTGAAAGTCAGACCCCATTGGGAGTCACATAATAGATCTTGCTCTAACTTTCAGCATCTCATTTTTTAAGTGAGAGCTGGGCACTACATGCAAAATATACTTCTTTGACACCTGATTTTCCTCACCTTATTGGAACCCTTTTGTCCAAACATACATCCCTTATACAAACTAGGATACGTATCCCCCTGGGTGGGCACAAATGTTTTGTAGAAGTACATGGGCAAGAAGAGTTTTAATGCAGTTAATTTCTATATCTTTGTTTTCTGCTCATAATCTTCCAAAATGGATCAGTCAAAGAACAACAAGTTGTGCTGCTCACTCTCCTTCCCTCCTCCAAGTTCACAGTCACCCTTTCCTGCCTTAGTGAAAAAAATCTACCATGCCTCACTGTAGGCATTTCCCTGGGTTCAAAACCTCTGAAACATCAAATCAGGGGATTATTACACTCTCACCAGGGTCAACATTAGGAAACTGAATGACCCTAGAGACTGGCAACACTCTGGTGGTGCCCAATGTTTGCATTCAACAAAACTGCAAGAATATCTAATTGAATTGTCAGTCCAAATATTCCAGAATGCCATTATGGAATGTTAGAATTAAATCATTGCTGGATTCTCATTCTTATTTTTTTATTTTCCTATCTGCTTTTAATATCTAGCTGGTTGAAAACTTTCTATTCATTAATTACAATAAACTAAATTCTGCAAGCTTGAGTTTTTGCCACTTACTAGTAAAACTGGATTAAAGATTTTCAAGTGATTTTGAATAATATTTTTAAAAAAATTTACAAAATTACTTAACACAAATTAATTAGCATTTAGGCCACCTAGGTCCATTTATGTACTTATTTCAAAGGGTCAAAATTTCTGATGATTGTTTTGCGTTTATAGCAAAGAGAAGTTATGTAGAATTGGATCACTTTGTTTTTTTTCACTGCCAACATTGTGTTAGTCCCTTTTCAGTTACTCTGTGTGTGCATGTGGGTTTATAATCATGTGTGGTTGAACACATTTAATACATTATAATGTTTTTATAAATTTTGAAAACGAGTTTCTCTTTGAATTAATAGAATAACACAAGTTGCTCAGATACAATTATGAAAAATTATCTTCCAAAATCAATTCAAAGAAAATCTCTTCACCTTTCATTTCCTAAGTTAGTAAGAATATTACTTTTACCATCATATTTTGTTTTACACATTTCTGTCTTATCATCACCACAAAAAAACAGTTGTCTCCAATATTATTCTATTAACTGAATTTACCATAGTATTAACCATAATAGATAATTCACATCCAGCAGATTGAATTTCCATAAGCTTTTCTTAGATTCTAAATATTGGATGAAGAAAACTCTACTCACTAATGGAAGTAAACTATTTTCTAATGGAAGCATCTGAGGTTAATGATGAAAAGTAGATATCTATAAACTGGATGAAAAATTATTCTTTTGCTAATGGAGCCAAGCAAAAGAAAGCTGCCACTCTCCATTTCATGTTTGTACAAGAAACATGGAATCAAATATAAACAAAAATATTTAAGAAGAATCATACTTTTCTCTAAATGAAAAGAAATGCATCACAGTGGTACCTAAATACATGTGGTAAATATGTTTTGTATAAGTTCTCTTAAAATAAATGCTCCCCCCTGAAATTGATGCCAGTGTTCTTTCTCCTATTAATGTGTGTTCTGATTTTCATGTTGTCAGTCCTCATGGCAATTGATAAATGTCCAAAAAAAAAAAAATCACTTTTGTACAAGTTCCACATTTATCTTCTATTTATTGTCAACAAATTCAGTTATTGATGATACCTTATCAGAAAATTTAAATCTGGGACAAATACTGAACTGTACACAACACTACAACAATTTATCAGGGACCATTTCCGTCAAAATGAAGAGAGAAGGTTACACAATGTATGAATGAACTCATCCACTGAAAGGTTTACACAAGGCCACATAATCAAGGAAGAGTGTCTCTGTTTCCCAGATCAGATGCATATCAGAATCAGGTAGGAAACTTGTTAATTATAAGAATGTTGAGCCACAGCTGGTGAAAATGGTCAGAATTCCCAGAAATGGAGCATGGGGATCTGTTTTTAACAAAGTCACCAGATTTTTCTTTTCTATCCTCTCTGCGTAAGTAATGAATATTGATTTGGGAACCCACATGGCAACACGTAAGCAGTCCCATGATATCAGGAATTTCACATGCTTTTATGAGGATTAAATGAGGTGTGTAAAGTAATACTGTTGCTCATTATAATTATCCCTATATTAAAGTCCTCACAACTTGCAAAGGATTGAAAAATGATTATTTGAGTTGAAAATTAAAGATCTGTGGCTGACTTTATTGTGAAGTGGTGAAAAGCAAGACAGGGCAGAGAATCCAAGAGCAGAGCAGGTAACACATACGTTACTTCAGAAACTAGAGGAATCTGAGGTTGGAGGATATATTTTTATTATAATAATTGAGAATGTAGCAGACTGAGAAGAGCGAGCCACTGTGCAGTATGGAGATGGTGACAGTGCTCAAATGTGCTCAAGGTGCCAGGACTGACAGAAGCATTTTATATGGATTGAATCATGATTCTCAACAATCCTATAAAATACATGCAATTACTATACCCAGTGTTCATATGAGAAAACATTGCCACAGAGCGGTAAAGTAACTTAACTTCCAAGATCTAGCAAGGGACAGAACAGTAAAAAACAACAACAACAACAAAGAAAACATATTTAAGGGTCATGGTCATGGTCATGGGGAAATCTGTACTCATTTGTAGGTAGGTTTAGAGAGTTGAAGAATATTCTTCAACTATAACCATTGTGTGGACCTGAGACTTTTCTTCCTTCAATCAGGTGCATCATCTGTACAGAACATTCCAACAATATTCCTGACACAGTTCCTGACAATGTAAGGAACACAGAAGTTTCTGGTAGTCAGAATAATATCCCCCAAACTTGGTCACAACATAATCCTGGAGCCTGTGAATATGTTACCATAGATGGCAAAAGGTACTTTGAAGATGTCACTAAGATTGTGGACCTTGAGATGGGGAGATTTTTCTGGATAATGCAGCCAGGCCCAATCTAATCATGGGAGTCCATAAGAGCAAAGAACCTTTCCCTGCTGTGGACAGAGGGTGATGTGAGTATAGAAGTTCAGATAGTTCCAATGTCAATGAGTATGAAGATCCTGGAAGGGGCCACTAGCCAAGGAATCTTGGGGCTTATAGGACCTAGGAAATAGGGAACAGGTTGTCTTCTGATGATACCAGAAGGGAATGAGCCCTGCTGTTGCCTAAATTTTAGGCTAATAAGACCCTCTTTGGAGTAACGACCTCCAGAAATACAAAGTGAAAATTTCCTCATGCCAAAGTCACTAGGTTCATGGGAATTTGTTATAGGACCAATAGGAAACTAATACAGAGATCTTTACTGCATTTTTTACAGTGACCTTCCTCAAAAAAGGATCACAATGACAGCAAATCACTAATGGGCTACTGAACTTTGAAAATGATTCCCCAGATAAGTCAGGAGACACAGATTTCCTGGAGCAAAGTGAACAATTTCAGGGCTATATGGACAGGAGGCAGCTGTTGCTGCTGAGACTCACTGATGCACAGCTGCTGGGAAGAGTTCTGTGTTCAATTCTCCAGCACTGTGGAAAGAGAGCTGTTTGTTAGGTTTATGACTATACAAATCCACTACATCTGCCACCTGAAGCCCCTGATGATGACAATAAAACCTATCCCAGACCTATGGCCACTGAATTTGTCTGAGAACCCAGATGTCATGGGGGATGCCCAGCAGATAAGCAGTTTAGGGTTCTTCTGAGGTTTCTGCTGAAACCAGGCTTATTAGCCCCTCTGGTTGACCCTGGATAATATATTCTTGATGGACTTGCAATTGATGGTGAACTCTGCCCTGAATACAAAGCCAGGGAGACTAGAGACTCAGTCATCATAATGTCCCCCCAGGCACTGCAATCAGAATAAACAAATACCATACATGCATGGGTTATGTCATCAAATTCAAATACATATTATTCTCAATGTTTTCATTGTGCTGTTTCTATTATATGTAGTAATATCTATTTTGGAAATGACAGTTTAGTCTTCTCTTAAAATCATTTTTTCTAAGCACAAGGGTATATATCTGGTTGAATTTACGTGCTTTCACAATTTCGCTCGAGGGCTATGGCAGGAAAATCTGGAGGAGCTGGGTCTGTCCTATTATATTTCTATCCTGGTCCCACCAGTTATATCTCAGTTCACATTACTGGGGAACAAGCCAACTTGTAAAGATATGAGCAGCTTGCCCAGACCCTGTGGGGCCAATGCAAATCACACTGTGATGATGGAAAACAGATGCATAGACTGTGAGATATGGATGCATATAATGGTCTTTGAACTATATTCAAACTAATTGTAAATTGGTAGTTATTGTAAGCTTGTTAAATTCTACCCTGTCTGGTGATTGCTAAATTGCCTCTCCTCACCTCAAAACACAAAACAAAACAGTTTTTTCTTCATTTTTATTTCATCTCAACATTCCTTTACTTGATACAAGTCTGTGCTATCTTAAATTTTCATTTGAACTAGTTATAATATCTTCCTGGTTCCCTCATATCATATGATTAAAACAAAATTGTTAACACATTTGTATATGGGTATGAGAATCATGGTTTTACCATCTCTAAAAAACATCTTTTAAAAAACTGTTTTCACTTTGCTACAAGCCTTATATTCTCATTTTATTCCTTGCCTTGATTAAAGTCATGATCCCTCTTCTTAATGAATTCCTTACACACATCAAGAACTCACTTGCCCCTCCCTTATTTCATTGTTTCCCTCCACCAAAACCTACACCTAGTAAGAAAGCAACCCTCCACATGCCTGCACCCACATTTGTGTGGAGAGGGAAAAACACAGCTATTCTGCACTGCGTCTTGTCAAATTCATGTCCTCCCACATCATGAGAGCCCTCAATCCTGCCCCACAATCATACTTCATTTCCTTGGACCCTTCATTCTACCCTTTCTCTTTCTCATCTCTTCAAAGTAATTAGAAGAAAACATTCAAAGCACCTCCCATATATCCTCTGATCCAGGGAGATCTAACTCCATACACGCTGCCTTCCTTCCTATTACTGTAGGTGAGCAGGCAGTCCTCGAATCAGAGGCCCATTCCTCTCACCACCCACCCATTATCTACACAAGGACATTGATCTACACTTCTGCCCTCTCTTGCTGAACTATCAATGTTCCCCCTCTCTTAGCATCATTCCCATCAAAACACAAAATTCATTTAAAAGCTGTCTTGACCTCTGTGTGAGTTTGGATATATTGTCTGCCCAAAGCCAGATTCTTTAATGCAATCTTGTGGGGGCAGATTTATTAATCTTATCAGTTATCATGTGAAACATTTATTAAATGTTTCAATGAAGATTTGACACCATCCATTCAGATAAGTCTCTTTTTTTAAAGTAATAACAAATTTAATTTTAAAGTAATTTAAAAGGAAAAATAAAACAATCTATTTAAAATGTAAAATACGAAATAAGAAGCAGAGACTGAAAATAGATGTCTCCAAAGGAGAGGGGGCAGAGGGCTCCATTTCTTGGTTGGCCCTGTCTGAAACTGAGAAGTGGGAGCTGAATCTGATATCAGAACTGACATTCCAACTGTAGGTGATGCTGGATCCAGGGCTGGCATTGCCCCCAGGTCTCTATATGTCCCTGGTGTTGTCATGGTCTTCAGCTGTGGACCTGTTTCCACCTCCTCAACTGGAGTGGGAGCTGGGGGCATTTCACTTGCTCCAAATTTGGTAACAGATATGGTTCCAGCTTCAGAGTCTCCACTACAGCCACAGCAGCAGGATGCTCTAGATCTTGAAGTGTTGAAACCTCTGGCCCTGGTGTTAGATTTTGAAATGTGGCAGGCAATGTGGCTGGCACTGGAACTGATCCTGGACCCTGTTGTTCTTCCTCAGTTGGCTCCATATCATCATGCTGGTTCCATAAAAGAAGGGCATGGCTCAGCAGCTCTGAGGTGGTCACAACCTTCTCAAAGGTAAGTCTTGATTTGTTTACTGGAGTCCTTTCAAAAGAGCCACACAGAGCCACACACTTGCTGTCACTTAGTCTTTGTGATTCTAGCTCAGACTTTGCTCAAGAGCTGCTAAGTAAGGATGCACAAGATCTGAGAAATGAGCACACAACCTGGGAACAGCAGATGCAGCCATTTGCCTTCCCAGCTGACAGAGGTGTTCCGGACACCATCTCTCATTATACAGTGAAGGTATACTCAAGTTTATGCCTTAGTTTGCAAATTTTTATGACTGTAGAAATGTAAATTTGTAACTTAGTAATCCTCGTTTATAAAAGCCAATCAATTTCTGGCATTTTGCACAATAGCAGCTCTAGAAAACCAGAATAGATTTTGATATGAGAGAAGTGGTGTGCTGCTGAGTTTACAAATACCAAGCATATTGGAATGGCTTTAAATGGATAAGGGAAAGCTTGTGGAGGAATTGTGAGGAGCTTGATAGAAAAAGCCCAGACTGCTTTGAAGGGACTGTTGGTAGAAATATGGAATCTAAAAATACTTCCGATGAGACCTTGAGCAGAATTGATGAGCATGTTTTTGCAAACTGGAAAGAAGGTGATCCTTTGTCTATACTGTCAGAGATTTTGGCAAAATTCAGTTTTGGTGTCATATGGAAGGCAGTATTTGAAAGCAACAACCTGGGATACTTAGCTGAAGAGATCTCCAAACTGCATGTGTAAGATGTAGCCTGGTTTCTCCTTGCAGCTTATAGTAAAATGAGAGATGCTAGAGATAAGATGAGAAATGAACCCTTGGGCTCAAAGAAACCAGAAATTGATGGTTTGGAAGATTCTGTGCTTCCAGAAAGTGAGACCTCAGAGGATGGTGCCCTACAAGAGAATTTAACCAAAACTCAATGAATCTGGTACGGTCAAGCTCAGTAGAGACATCCGGTTCCCAAACCTTATGAATATGCCCTAGTCCTCATCTCACTGGACCATCTGCACCATCCCACATACTGATGTCACCCACCTCCTAAACACACATTTTCCAGGGAGCTCCAGGGCATCACAGAGTCTTCCTTGTTTTCCATCCACACTGCTCAATCCCAGACTCTTGTGCTGGTCCCTCCTCATTTCTCCAGCCTCAGAGTTCAGTCCCCAGACCTCTTCCATCCTCCAATATTCAGCATTAAAATTTTCCTATTATCAGATTTAAATCACCAGTCATTTATCTCTCCCATAAACTCCAGACACATACATCCCATGGGATACTTGACATCTGCACAGGGAGATCTAATACACATCTCAAACGTAAAATATCCAAAACTGACTTCCTAATCTCCCTTCTCAAATCCACATCTCCCTCAGTGTTTTCATCTAAATAAATGAGGATTCTCCCTTCTAGCATCTGAGAGTAAAACATTGGAGTCATTTTGAAGACTCTATTCCACATTCCTTATGAGAACCACCATGACACAGTTAACTTTATCTTCAAAAGAGAACACTCTTTACCCACTACACTGCCACCACGACCAATGCAATCAGCCTCTCTACCCTGGATGATAGCAATGTCCTCCTAACTGATATCATGCCCGTCCTCTTCCCACACAAACATCCTCCAATGTGGTCAAAAATATTCTGCTCTATCCCAAACTCCCATTTCTTACCACATCATTCCAAATACATCCTAGATATTTTGAGTGTCCTGCAAAGTCTGTAAAATATGGTGCACTCACTTGTTCTTTAATCTTTTCTCCCACTACTCTCCCCTTTGCACACTCCATTTCAGAAACCCTGACTTTCTTGATATTCTTCCAGCAACATGGCCACACTTCTGCTTGCAGAAATATGATTTCTCCAATAACCAGAATCCTGTTGCCCAGTGATATTACCAATGCTCATTTCTTAACCGGCTTGACTGACTTAATTAGTCAAAGCATACTTTCTCAGTTCAAACTTCCATGAACATATGTGGCACATGAATTGCAAAAATATTTCCAATTCTCTCTTCCACCCTTGTAAAAATGCTTCTGCCATGTGTATTAGTAGCTTCTCCTGTAAAGAGGTGGGCACTATTGGCCCTCCTTTTTATGTCAGTTGATCTTTTGTTCAATGCAGTGAAGCAAAAGTAACATTGTGCCAATACTGCATCTAGTATTCACCAGCTTTAAGTGCTTTTGTTTTCTCTCTTGGAATCCTGCCAACCACCATCCAAACAAGCCAGGTTTATTCTGCTGGATGATGTGAGACATGCAGCCCTCTCAAGACAAAGCCCTAACTGAAGGCCAACCAAACAGGAACTTATGAAAGACATGAGACATGTGATCCTTTCTAGATCAGCCAACCCACAGAGGGCCTCCAGGGAACTATAAATACATGAGTGAGATCAGAGAAGATCAGTGGCACCTGCTCATTCCACAGAAGTGCTAAGCTAACAAAAAACATAACAGCAATAAAATCTCTTATGATTTTAAGCCAGTGGGTTCCATGGATGTTACATTAGATTGAAAGAAAAAACTGATACATCATCATCTCCTTTAAAACTGGTACCCATTCTTATGCCAACAAACCCTTTCCCCTTACCCTGCCTTATTTTCTCTCACTGCACTTACAAAAGACATAAAAAATATACTTGCACATGTGTTTTTTCTGTCTTCTCAAACAAGAATGAAAGTAGGTATTTTGTGCCTAAGACATGGTTCACACTAAATAGCAATATCTTGAATGAAAAAGGACTATGATTTCTTAATATCCATACTTTAAAGAAAATCTTCACTGTTAGGCAAATAGCTGTTTTATAGGTAAGAGTGCTCAGTGTATACAGCTTAGATTTCTTGAGATGTATTCTGGAAGTCTTTGATTAAACCATGCATTTTAGATGTTGGTGCAGAAATAGCATTAGAATACCTGTAGTTTTTCTTAATTTACACTGAGATGTGCTTGTTAATTGTTATCCAAAGTATTCAAACTTCAGTCACAAAATTGGAAACAGGAATAAAAGGGAGGAATTTAAAGACAAAGTTGTAAATTGATGAAGATGTCATGGGGAAAGCTGTCACATATAAATAGAACACAACAATTTAATAATTAGAGAATTACTGTTTACAGATTGAGTATCACAGAAAGAATTGGAGAAAGGGAAAATAGCACTAAACAAAGAGGTAGAGTAGGAAAACAATCTCAGTGTTTGGCATTTCCATTTGATGGAAAAGTGGGAACGAGCATGTTTGGGAGGAAAGAGTCAGAGAGGAAGACTGCCTTTTACACACAGGGCTTAGAATATGAAAGGACATATTTTTGAAGGCCCAAAGTTAGGGGGTAGTTGCAAAAAAGAGGAAGAAAACTGGGAGATGAGGCATTAAAATATGAAAGTTCCAGAGTAAAGGACACACACAGAAGTGAGAATCATCTGTCACACTGGACCCTTCTTCACTGGGTAGAGATAGAAGTTTATTGAGTGAGAAATGTGAACTGTTCATGTGAAACATGCAATTTCCTGTTTTAGAAAATTCCTAAAAATCTCTATTAGAGAATTTTACAGCATTTTTCTTTAGTAATCTTCCACAAAGAGCTACAGGAAATGCCGAGTCCCTTAACATTTGCCTCGGCCAGCAAACCCTCAGAGAAATGATTCAGGAGACACTGACTTTTGGGGACTCAGAGGAAGTGTGCATGTTCAGGGCTGTGAGGGGAGGAAACAGCTGCTGCAGCAGGACTCACCGACCCAAAACCTGGGGAGGAGGTTTGTGTTCGAGGCTGAAGCACTGTGGGAGGATAGCTGGTAGCTTGCATACAGTAATAATCTGCCACATCCTCAGGCTGGAACCTGCTGATGGTGAGAGTGAAATCTGTCCCAGACCCACTGCCAGTGAATCGGTCAGGGACCCCAGATGCCCGGGTGGATGCATAGTAGATGAGCAGTTTAGGAGCCTGTCCAGGTTTCTTCTGGAACCAATAAAAGTAGGTCTTCTTGTCAGTGTTGTGAAAAACACTCTGACTTGACTTGCAGTTGATGGTGGTGGTCTCTCCTGGAGACACAGCCAGGGAGGCTGGAGACTGGGTCATCACAATGTCCCCAGTGACACCTGCAAACAAGAATGGACAAAGATCACATATTGCATAGAACATATATTACACTATTTATCTTTAAAATGTTGGATCTTATGTATCATAAATAATCAGATCTGTTTTAAATGAAGCAGTGTGATCCCTTACATGTTGAAATCACTTTTCTAACTTTATAAGGATATTGCTCCTCTGAACCTCTCACCTGAGACCCAGAGCACAAGGAGGATGAGGAGTAGGGACTGTGGCACCATCCTGCTCACCAGTCTGAGGCTCTCAGACCCCATCAAAAGGGAAGCCCCATTAATAGAGTCTGAGCAGCCAGGCTTGTATCCAAGCAGTCTATGCAAAACATCAGATGGTACAAAAGCAAATATGCCTGAGCAGTGAGTTGTGAAGACAAAGAAGAGGAGACAAAAAATATCACTAACACAGGAAATCAATTATATGCCAAAGTTTAGGATTATAATTTAATTTCAGTAAAATTTTTAACAGATTTAGCAAAATATTGAAATGGAAAATATTTTTTGTGTCAACAGTATTCTTTCAAACCAAATGCAATCACCTTTAAAATATAAATTTTTTTTTTCAATTCCATTCTGTGAACCTTTATCAAGTGCTCCTCATGTCCAAAGAGAATGGACACAAATACCTACCCCAAATCTGGACAAACTCAACCTCACACTTTTGGATTGTTCCTCTTCTCCTCATCTTATTAGACATTCTGTGAGAACAAGGTTCAGGTGAATTTCTATATATAACATATGGTTATATAATTATAAATATATAATATTACCTAAAGGAGTAATCATATCTACATCAGGATTTCTCAAGGTCAACAGTATTGACATTTTGTGTGTGATAACTCTATGTTGTGGGGGCTGTCCTGTGCACAGTAGGCTGTTCAATAGCACCCTGGCCTCTATCCACTGGCTGCCAGTAGCACTCCTCTGGCTACGGTTGTGACAACCAAATACTTCTAGATATTGCCACATGTCCTATGCAGGAAAAATGCCCCCAGTCAAGTACAACAGATATATACATATATGTGTATAATGGAATAATATATGGCAATGCCAACTGCAGAAATACTAACTAAAATTAAAAGAAACCGTAATGCAAATATTTTTTTTTTCTTTTACTGAAGGTAATCTCTAATATTCTGCTCCTAAGAATAAACTCAGAATGGACCCTAAGACTTTTCTCCAACAACCAAGGCTTTCATTTCTGAAAACAATAACTGTTAATTCAGGAAAGATATTTTAAGTCATAAAGATTTCAAGCAATAATATTTGATTTCTTTTGAGAAAGAATAATAGAAAACTGAAAATCTAAATTATCATAATCCTCACTATGATGAACTCTATCATTAACATTAAATGAATAGATGCACATGGTAAACATTTGAAACTATATGAGAATGTACAAAATGAAGACCAAATGTCTTTCTCTTTCAGCTCAAACATCCATTCCTCTCCTTAATGTTAACCATTTTCAACATTTCTCATTTCAGAAAAGAAGCTTACAGCTTTATATGGGAGAAATGGAATAGACATAGGTGTGAACTTGAGGAGAAAACAGGGTGGTGAATTGAGGCTAATGCCAATTGAATTCAAATAAAACAGGAATACCAGGGCTCTGCTTTCATTAAAAGAGTTCCAGACTATTCACCACTTATCTACCCAACCTAGGAATGAATGCCCATCTTTTATCCCATGGTGCACTGGCTGCATATTTTGGAAAAGTAGCTGGGTTTTAGTTTAACTCTGATGGTGTTTTAACTGCTAGAGCAAATTTGCTGAGAGCAGGTTTTTTGCAGGGAGTTCTGTCCACATATTGTTAAGGATGACTGTTGTGGTGGTGCCAGGGACTCATTCACTGCCTTTTCCCTGGTACACAGACACCCACTCTTTTACTGCATTATCATGTTCTGGAGAGAAAACTCTGGTCTTTGTCATGCTGCAGAGATTCCTGGCCTCCTGATTGTACTGAGGTTTCAAGTAAGATGAGCACCTGTTGGTACATTAGTTACTGTCCCCTCCCTAAATGGTGTCTGTGGATTTTAGCAGCTTTCCTTAATGAGTCAATTATTCAGAGAAATCCTGAATTTGTCTGAGGTCCTGAAGCTCTTAATCTTTTCCCACATGGGCTCACTGGAAGTTTTTCTGGGATTGTATTAGTGTATAAAAAAGATGCATTCCATATAATTGCTTTGAGGCTCTGCTGGTGCCTCAGGAGAGGCATGTGGAAATATTCCGCAGGATGTCTTTTTCATCTTGCTGTATTTGACAAAACCAATGGACAGGTTGGTGTTTGGAAGTCACCTCTCTGGGTGCTCTTACTGTCATAAGGTAGTTGACAGTGATGTTCCAGTGCCTTACCATCTGACCACCAGTTACCTCCTGCTTTTCCTCCTTTCCCTCCTTTTCCTCCATGAGTTGGACAAGGCCTTAAAGGAGGAAACCAGAAGCCTCACGAGAAGAGCAGGGAAAATACTCTCCAGGGAAAGGTGCACAGAAAACACAGCAAATGTGACTCCAGCCTTGCTAAGAACCACAGTCTCCCCCAAACATAAATTAATTCTATAATAGAATACATGTGCTTCTGAGTGCATAATTTCAGATGTAATATCATGAATATACATGGAATGTATATTCAATGGATATGTTTGGTGGAATCTTTGGAATATATGCTGGAGGATAGAATGTGGGTGCATTGCACAGATTTATATCTGGCTCAGATTCTCTTCTGAATTTTAATTTTTGTGTGTGAGCTCCTCTTTGACATGTAAATGCACCTGAATATGTCCAAATTCAGACTTCTGATATCTGTGTATAAACAAACACTAAATGAAAATGAGTCTCCAGATGCCTAGCAGTCACCCTAGACATGGTCTTTAGGTCAACCAGTTTCTCAAGTCACAATGTAAGTCAATCCAAACCCCTTTGCCAATCACAGATATGTCAGATGTCACAGCTCCACCTGTAGGTAATAGGGGAAAGAACTTCAGCTCCCAAATTCTGACAGAAAAGTTCTTCATTCATTCTCTACAAAAGAAAAATGAAACAGAACAAAAACACAAATAACCATATCACAGACTCTTCTGTATTGCATTTATTACCCTATGTTTTGTCTGGTCTTCTATGCAGGTATCTTTATACTTATATTCACTCTTATATCTACTAAGTTAAATTTTGACTCTCTTCTTTAGCAGTGATACTTTTGCCACTTCAATACAGTAGAAACAACTTTTCACCATTAAAAATATTAAAATATTTCAGATACTAATGAATGAGAAGATGATTAAAGAGGATATGAAAGAGAGAGTGAATGGTTCTTGGTGCCCACAAAAAATGTGAGGGACAGGAGTTTTATGTTTGACCAGGAATCAACTGAGCTGAAGCCTGAACGTTTTGAGGGAATTGCCATGCAAAGTTCAGAGGAGTAGAGCACTTCATAAAATGCAGAAGACCTGGGAGAAGATATGGTTTGGTGTGTTCAAGGAGCCCAAAGGAAATGGTGTGTGGAGGAGTTTAAATGCAACAAACCATGGGTCAGTGGTGGTAATTCATTCATGTATTTACTGGATATTACACACAGCATATTAACACCACAAGGAAGGAAAAATGTGGAAGCCATGAGCATTTCAATATCAATTGGGAAGTTAGCTCTTCTTTGAAGCCATGTATTGATTTTTAAAAGCGAAACTGACCAAACACAACTCAATGCCAAAGATACAACTGGGGTCAGTTTTTATTTGACAAATAATACAGGAAGATAATATTATACACAGAATTCTAAGATGGCCTTGAAGACTTCTGGCCCCTGATGTATACACACCTCTCCAAGCTCTTCAGTCCAACAGTAATTTAGATTCTTCTGTGAAATGTTTGTTCAGATGTAAGGAAATCAGTCACCTAGGGAGATTATCAGAGTGATCTTGAGCTAATCACAAACACCCTTTATCTAGATGTAGAAGTTGGAAAGAGTGATGCCAGGAAGATTGAAAGTATGAGACAGATTCAACAAGGTGAAGATTCTCTGAGGCTGAATTTGGAATGGAGGGGGCAATGGCAAGGAATGACAGCAGCCTCTGAGAGCAGACAGCTGACAGCTGGCAAGAAAACAGGGACCTCAGACTTAAAATTGCAATGAACTGATTCTGCCACAATTATATGGGATTGGAAGAGGATACCAAATAAAGGAAAAAAATCCTATTCCAGCTGAAGCAATGATTTTTGCTGTGCAAGTCCCCAAGAAGAGAATGCACAACATATGCCTGGACCTTCTCATCTACAGAACCATCAAGCTAAAATGCTGCTATCTGGTCATTTGTTGCACAGCAATAAATAACAGAAAAATACTAAAAAGGACCACATATTAAAAGGTGGGACCTAAATCCACATAAAGAAAGATTTTTTCCCACGCCACACATGGTGAAGATGATGCTGAAACCTCCATCTCCTGATGTGATGTGATGGCCCTTTTTCTGTCACAATAGTTTCCTAAATCTGTCCATGTCCTCATGGTCAGGGCTGAATACTTCTTCATGAAAGTGCAAGTAGAAACAGAATTACCTTTGAAGGTACTGATGGTCTCTGCTTTCTTGTTCTCCAGTCAAGTCTCTGACAATTGAAGAAACTCCAGGAAGGGAACCATCTAAGAGAAGGCAGTGAGAAGGCAGGTATTCCAAGGAGAATCAGTCCTTGATGCTGCCTGGACATTGCCTTAAGGCCTGGAATGTCCCAGATGTACATATATGAATATCTATATTAACATGGGGCATCCTAGGACTGTGTGAACTGACTTGCTATAAGGGAAAAAAAGTTTTTCTTTAACTTCTTTCAGAATTTTTAATGCTAATTCATATCCCCATATCTAATTGATATCCCCATTGTTCAAATTACCTAAATCTCCTAATTATAAATAAAATCCAGGTGTCATCCTATTGTAGGTTTTCTTAGCACAATTCACTCTATGCTACACTCTTACCTGAGTAACACTCAGACACACCCTGATTCAGACATACCAACAGTATGAGCAAGTTTAGAAGGGCTGATGACCCTTCCCCAGCTTTAACATGCCTCAGGGTCATCCAATGCTTGTACATGTTGCATGAGACCCTTGTCCACACTGCACGCCCAACACACAAAATAGGCTCTCAATTACTGTTTTAGATGAATAAGTGAATGGGATTAGTTCAGAAATTCTTAAACTAAGGATACAATTTTGTCAAACATTGAAATTTTAAAAATTGATGCAACAATTGATGTATAGAAGGTAGACTTTTATTGCACAAAACATATCAATCATTGGTCTGGAGGAAGTTTTCCAATTTATTGTAGTTTCCAAAGCAAATAGGATATTGCATTATAACCTTTGCAAAGGAATCTCAAGTATAATTATTCTTATGAATATTTAAGCAAGTTTTGATATTCTACCCTTGAGAATCAGATTAAGCATTATACTTGAATGATGATATTTAGTGGTAAACTCATTGAATATTGATGTATACAATAAAATGTTAATGTTTGCATATAAAATTCATTGCATTAGAAGTCATGACATTATTTTTTCTGTAAAAGGCACCTTATTTTCCAATGACTAAATTCATAGACATCAAATGCAGCATAGTATCTGGAATTTAATCTTTAAAGAGGGAAAGGACATTAGTGGAAATATGTGAAATTTTGCATACAGTCTGGAGTTTAGTTATTATTGATGTACAAATGCAAATTTCATCCCTTTGTTAAATGCAACATGGTTATACGCAATTTTAACATTTAGGGAAACTGGAAGAATTGTAGATGGGAATTCTGTAATATTCCTACAGATTTCTATAAATCTAAAATAATTCCAGAACAAATTTTATTTTAAAAGCACATAGTAAGGTGCATTTGTGAAGCTGCATGAACACTGGCTGGGATCAGCTGAGGTCTGCCCAAAGTAACATAGCGTAAGATAACATTTCCTCCAAGCCAGGCCCCTCTCATGGGATCTCCAGCAGGGAGAGCTGAACACATTTGCTAAGTATTCTCCTTTGACACCTGATTCCAAACACTGCTCCTTTACAGCAGCCTTCTTAAATCAGGACATATGGCCCAGAGGCGTACACAAAGGTTTTCCAAGAGCTTCCTGGGCATGAACAGCTTTAAAGGGATTAATTTCTGGGTCTTTGTGTTCTACTCAAACTCTTCCTAAAGGGAATCTCTCCAAGAACACTCAAGTTGTTCTGCTAAGTTCACATTCCCCCTGCTGCAATCTCATAAATTAAGCTGGCACTCATCTTAACTTGGGCATTTCGTGCAGCATCAAATCGAGGAACTGTCTCACCTCACACCAGGATCAACACTGAGAAAGTGAATGTTCTAGAGAATGGGCAACAATCCCTCTCACATCCTGTGGTTTACAAAGTTTTGTCTTTCAACAATATTGAAGAAAACCTAATGTAATTGTCAGCCCAAATATTCCAAAATGTTACCATGGAATTTCAGAATTAAATCATTGCTGGACTTCTCATTTTTATTTCTTCAATTCCTGACTTTCTTCTAATCTTTGCAAACTTTGTTTTCTTAATTATCATTCTCTGAAAACTGAAAGGCTGGCATTTTTGCCAGACCATTGAATAATTAAAGACATCCTACTGAATTTCAGTAATATTTGAACAAAAGTTAAAAGTATTTTAACAAATTGTTCTTTATCATTGCTCATTTCCATTGAGGCTTAACTATGTACTTCTTTAAAGACAAAAAAAATTTAGGTAAATCAACTGATAACTGGCAGTCAAGAGAAAAGGTGTGTACTGAAATATTTTTGTTTTTGTTCAACATCATATATGAAAGTTGTTATTCAGTGATTTTGTGTGTACATGTGAGTGTGCTGATGTGTTTGTATGTACAAAACTATATAACATGTGAGTGTGTAAAACAACCATACCCAAGTAGCAGGATATGTGAGACTTATAAACAAAAGGATTTTGCTATCTCCTCACTGTTCTGAAGCCTGGAAGTCACAGATCAGGGTGTAGGCAGGGCCTTGCCCCGTGTGCAGTCTCTAGGAAAGAATCTGTTCCTTGCCTCCCTCCTGGTCCTGGTGGTAGCAGCAAAACTTGATTTCCTTTGCTTGTGGCATCTTAACTCCAATCTCTGCCTCCAGGTTCACATGGCCTTCACCCCTGGGGCTGTCTGTGTCTGGAACAATTCTCCCCTTCTTTTTGGTACTCCAATCATATTGGATTAGGGGCAACCAGCTCCAGGATGACCTTATCTTACTTTAACTAATCCACCCTCCAGTGAACCCAAGGTCACATTCTGAGATGCTGGAACTTTGGACTTCAAAATATATTACAAGGACACATCAACAACTAAATCAATATGCAGCATTTGTTAATTTTTACCAATTCAGCTTTCTTTTCAATTAATAGATTATGGAAGATATTTGGAGATAATAATTAATATGTGAACCATTATCAATTCCTAGTAATATTCTACAGGTAGGTTTCAAACTTTGGTGAGAAGATTATTTTTACCACAAAAATTGTGCTTTACCAAAGTTTGTTTTGTCACCATCACAAAATGAAATTTGTTGTCTTTAATATTGAGAGTTTTAACTGTAATTTCACCTATTTCACTACCACCAGAATGAATCTCCAAAACTTTTCTGAGATATCATCAATGCCATAAGGAAAAAGTAAACAATCATAGAAATTAATTGATTTCCTATTTGAAACATGAGGTTACTGGCATAAATTTGGCATTATTTGTCTTCAAAATTATTCTTCTACTAGTGAAGCAAGCCATACAAGCTATCACTTTACTTTTCTGCATAGGGAAACAATCAAATGAGCAATGTTAGTCTATAAAAACCCTTATGTTATCTAAATGAAAGCTCATAACTTATGGTTGCATATTATTGCACTTTTAGCAGCCACACATGGTAAATTGTGGGGCCCATTGCTTTTAAAATAAATCTTTGCATGTGAATTGGATACTTTTGTTAACTGACTCACATATTCTGGTGGTCAGCTTTCATGGTATACCATAAATATCAGTCAATTTTTTGCATATTACACATTTATTATTTTCTTCTGCTTGAGAAAATATCAGTTGATATTTGTTAGGGAAGCATGTTCTTTCATTTTCGTTATCTCATTGCTTCATAAAAGGTTTCTTGAGAAATAAAAATGTATTACCAACAATAAAATAAAGAGTCACAAATTTACACCATGCACTAAAAGACAAAACCAGCTTAACAAGAGACTTTGCACTGGCCTTTACCTCTTCTACAGTGGAACTGCTGAACCTCTATTATCCATGACTATTTTACAAAAAATAATTGGAATCTTCTGGCATTTTTGGTACTCACAGTATAAGAGATTTAATTGTATCCCACAATAAGATATGTTCAGGGCCTAAACCCAAGTCTCTTGAATGTCATCAGATGTGGAAATAGGATTTTTGAAGATGTTGGTTAAGGCAAATCCAAAAGAGACTAGGGAGAGTCCTTATCCAATATGAATGTTAGCCTCATAAAAAGAGGAAATTGAACTCAGATGGACAGAGAAAGGGGAGACACCATGGGTCAAGTTAATCAGAGGATTTCATATATTGCTGGCAAGCCAGTGCCAGAAATGAGAGGGAGACATGGAAAATATTTTCCCCTACAAGATTAAGGGACAACATGGTCGTGCTTACCCCTCAATTTCAGACACCTCACCTCTAGAACTGAAAGACAATAGATTTCCATTTGTTTAAGCCACATAGTGTCTGGTATTTTGAGTCAGCACTACTAGGAAACTTTGTCACCACCTGAGCAGCAAACTGGCCACTTTGTACAACTAGGAGAACAAAACACAGACCCCAGAACAAATGGCTGGTATAGCAAGAGGCAGCATCGCATTGTTCACCCACCACCATCTGAGACAAGGAGGATTTAGCGGACCACGATGAAAAGGAAAGGGGCCAGGGAAAGTAAGGCCCATAAATGCTAGTCTCTCTCAGATTTATGCACCTGTTTAACCTAGAGGACTCTCTACCACACATAAATCTCATGAACTAAGACCATGGTAGAAACTGGGAACAAAAAAAATAAAGGTCTTTAAATTAGTCTAGTTTATTTTTATGCATCTCTTCATAATGACATTTTATTAGAAACTAAAATCTTGGGAAAAACTCTAACCTAGAGAGGACATATGGACAACTGATATAAGCAGGACAGTTTCAGACAAGCCTGGGGAGATCAGCTTACCTTACACAGGATTGAACTCAGCCACAGAACGTAATGACACAAGGTCATATGATCATCACGGATGATCACTCTTTTCCCATATGAGATTCACATCAGAATCAGGGCAATGTTTATAAAAACTATGAATCTTGGCTACAGTCCAGTCAAACTGGTCAGATTTCCCAGAATTTGGACTCTATGTTTTAGCAAGATTCCAGACTTTTACTCATAGTCTGTCTATCCACACAGTGACTGGGTATTTGGAACCAAAACAGCATAAATGAAGCAACCCCAGTGGCATTTGATTTTATGAGTATTAAAGCACATGTGTAAAGCATATCACTGATAATAATCATTATCATTATTATCCAAATATCAAGGTAATACAAACCAGGCTAAAAAATGAAAAGTATGAGTTTCATTTAAAAAGTTAGAATCATGGCTCTGCTTTATTGAGTGGTGTTTGAAAATGGAAGATGGGGTAGAATATTTAAGATAAGAGCAAGTAAATAATTGGAGACACTGAATATACTTGGATTGGTAGCTAGAGGATTTGTGAAATTTGAAGATACATTTTTGGATGTTTGTGGTAATAGGAAAGAAAGCCTCTAAAACTATCATGTCTGAATACTAGTAACTGTATCGGTTATCCCATTTGGCAAAATCTTTGCATATGTGATTAAGTTAACAATCTTTAAGTGGGAGAATCATCCTGGCTTATCAGGCTGGCCCCTAAGTGACATCATATATATCCCTATAAGAGGGACATTTGCCCACAAATAGAAAATAAGGTGATATTAGGACAGTGGAGACAGGAATTAGGTGTTGGCCTTCAAGACTGAAGCAAGGGAAACTAAGACGGCGGCTAGGTGAGATGGGGTTAAAATACACCTCCATGAAAAACACTAGATAAAAACCAGAGGGTGACCCAGAATACTGATTGCAGTGATCTGCCAGCTGAACAACGTCTTCTAGCTCCACAGAGGCTGTATACTTGGTGAAACCAGGAGTCTGCATTCTGAAATGAGTGAGTAAGCTGCATTGAAGACCCACAGCCGTGTAGTGGTCTGGGAAAGCCAGGGTTTGGCATTTGGAGACTGATGGGCTCTTTAGAAAAAAAAAGGGAAAAACCAGGAGCAGCTGCAGATGCAATAGTGGGAACCATGCAGTAAAACACAGCAAAAGGGGGCTGGGCTGGCCTCCCGGTGTCTGGCCTGGAAGATAGCACACTGCAGATACCCCTTGGGCTGGGGGAATGGAGGGGAGAGCTGGAAGGAGAATGAAACCCTGAGGCTAGCAGCTGGCTTCCCGGAGGGCTGGATAAACTTCTGCCTGGGGCCATGCCCACAGCCCAGAGCCCCACCAGTTGTCCCAGAGCTGGGAAGGAGGAACTATGTGAGGAAGGGGGTGTGGAGATGCTCCATTTGGCCATCTTTGCATCAGGCTGGAAGTGCCCCAGCACAGCCCAGTGGCCTGGGGCTTCCTTTGAGGGACAGCATGCACTGGTGACATAGCATGGCATTCCCTCGGCAGAGGTCCTGGAGGATCACTGCTGGGTGGGTGGACCCACTTGAAGAACCCAGGGATACTATGCCAAGTCCAGTGGTTTGTGGGACAGTGAGAGAGAGGGTCTGGGGCTGAAATGAAATGAAGGCTTAGACTCTTGTGGTGGCCTTGAATCCCCAGGAACCTGGGGGATTTGAATATTAAAATAGTCCTTCCTCCCTGGCCACCCATACACATGCCCAACATTCAGAGTGGACAGCGCCAGCAACACACCTAAAATGAGTTCTCCAACTGAAACCCACAAGAATCATTTCCCCACATACCATAGTGACAAGGTTGAGAACTGACTTGAGGGGTATAGGTGACTCACAGATGCCACCTGCTGGGTAGTTAGAGAAAGTGTACACCACCAAACTGTGTTTCTGAAAAATTAGATAGGTATTTTTTTTACTAGTTGAAAGAACCCTATCAAGCAAAACAAATGCCAAGAGGCCAAAAACAACAGAAAATCTTAATGCATATGATGAAACCAGATGATATGGAGAATCCAACTCCAAACACACAAATCAAGATATCGGAAGAGACAAAGTACCTCACACAATTAATCAAAGAACTACAATCGAGAACTGAAAACATGACAAAGGATTTAAAGGACATCAAGAAGACCATGGCCCAGGATATAAGCAACACAAAGAAGACACTGAAGAGCATAAAGAAGACATTGCAAGAGTAAATAAAAAGTAGATTTTATGGAAATAAAAGAAACTGTTGGCCAAGTTAAAAAGACTCTGGATATTCACAATACAAGTCTAGAGGAAGCTGAACAATGTCTCAGTGTCCTAGAAGTCCACAGAAAAGAAAATGAAAGAACAAAAGAAAAAATGGAGAAAAAAATTGAAAAAAATTGAAACGGAACTCAGGGATATGATAGATAATATAAAAAGTCCAAACTTAAGACTCATTGGTGTCCCAGAAGGGGAAGAGAAAGGTAAAGGTTTAGAAAGAGTATTGAAAGAAATTGTTGGGGAAAACTTCCCCAACCTTATACACAATATAAATATACAAAGCATAAATGCCCAGCAAACTCCAAATAGAATAAATACAAATAAAAACACTCCAAGACATATTCTGATCAGACACTCAAATACTGAAGAGAAGGAGCAAGTTCTGAAAGCAGCAAGAGAAAAGCAATTCACCATATACAAAGGAAACAACATAAGACTAAGTTGTGACTACTCAGTGGCTACTATGGAGGCAAGAAGGCAGTGGCATGACATATTTAAAATTCTGAGAGAGAAAAATTTCCAACCAAGAATACTTTATCCAGCAAAAATCTCCTTCAAATCTGAGGGAGAGCTAAAATTTTTCACAGATAAACAAGTGCTGAGAGACTGCCAATAAAAGACCTGCCCTACTTCAGATTCTAAAGGGAGCCCTACCAACAGAGAAACAATGAAAGGAGAAAGAGATATAGAGAATTTTAACAGAACATATATAGTACCTTACATCCCAAATCACCAGGACACTCACTTTTCTCCAGTGATCATCGATCTTTCTCCAGAAGGGACCATAAGCTGGGACATAAAACAAGCTTCAAGAAATTAAAAAAAAAAAAATTGAATATACTCAAAGCACATTCTCCAACCACAATGGAATACAAATAGAAGTCAATAATTTTTGAACTGTAACTCTACTATTTACTTCCTACATGATATAAAATACACAAACTCTTATGACAAATCAGTGGTTTTGAACTCAATATAAAATATGTAATTTTAGACAACTATATAAAGGTGGGGGAGTGGAGGAGTATAGGAACATAGTTTATGTGTCCTATTGAAGTGAAGGTGGTATCAAAGAAAAACAAGATTGATATGGATTTAAGAGTTTAATTTTAAACCCCACAGTAAACACAAATAAATTATCAGAGAATATACCCATAGAGATGAAAAGTAGAGTTTGGGTTAAGAGAAATGGGGGAAGGGGCAATTAGGAGTTAATAAATGAGTGTAGGGTTGCTGTTTGAGGTGAAGGGAAATTTCTAGTAACGGATGATGGGAAAGAGCATTACAACATTCTAAATGTGATTAACCCCACTAATGGAAGGCTAAGGAGGGGGTGGAATGGGAAGATTTAGGATGTATACATGTCTCCACAATTGCAAAAAAAAAAAGTCTAAATAGATGACGAATGCTAAGGATGAACTTGGATGGGATTGGAGGATAGAGGACAGGTAGCTCAAAGGGACACAGTTGAGACAAGGAAAAGGAAATATAGAATGTAAGCTTCATATCATTGTTGAATCTCTTGTACTTCTTAGCTGCACTTAATGGGATTGCATAAAAGAATGTTCTTGTTCATGGAAAGTGTATACGTGAATTATAGTGTATGTTCAAGGATGTGTGCAGCTAGCTCTCACATGTTCAGAAGACAGCAATAGATGATGGAGGATAGATAGGAAAGGAGGGAGGGAGGGAAAGAAATAGCAATGTGACAGCATGTTAAAGTTGGTGGATTGGGCTATTGGGGGAGGGGGTCAGGGTATGATGGAATTCTGTGTATGGGGTAAGTATTGTTTTTACAACTGTTCCTATAACTTTGAACTTATTTCAAAATAAAAAAAAAAAAAGACTGAAGCAAGTCAGCACCAACAATCACAAAAAACAATTCCTTGCAGGCAATCTATTAACATATGTCTCTATGTCCCTGCTCAAATCATGGCTGATAAAGATTTTGGTACCAAGAGTGAGTTGCTACTGAAACAAATAACAATACTCCAAGTATTTTACATGTATCGACCCATTTTGCCTCACAACTGTCTTACAAAATAGATACAATTATTATGTCCAATCTATAAGAACAACTCATTACAGAGTATGAGTGATAAAGTTAACTATTCAAGTCCTCAAGGTGAGGAAGAACCAGAACATTAAGAAAAATTAGATGGCTGAGGGACCAAGGTCTCAGGGAAATATTTACTGATTTATAGATAGTTAAGTTTAAAAGCTAAATAAACAGGGCAAGATGGCAGCATAGAGAAGAGTGGAATTTAGTCAATCCACTGGAGCAACTAATAAACAACCAGGAACAACTAGTAAATAATCTGGAATAACTGCTGGGAGACAACTGTGACTGTCCACACATCATACACCTACCTGGATAAGGAGGAAAGCCTGAGATTGTAGCATAAAATCTGTAAGTAAAAACTGCATAACCGTGCTGGGAGCCCATTCCCCCCATGGCATGCTGAGCTGCAAAGCTTCACTGTAGTAGAAAGCACCACTCTCTGAGTAAGTGAATAGAGCTCAGCCCACCTCCAACTGGGTTTTTAATTAACAAATAAGGACTGATGAATGTATGCTACAAATATAGTCAAACTGAGGCTTTCAGTGATGACTGACCTTAAAGAGTGAGAAGACACCTGTGTCCTGGTTGTGGGAGCCCAGAAGACCAGGTGAAACCTGGCCAACTGGTGAAAATAGGGGGCAATGTACTGGATGTGAAAAGGGGCTTTCTTTCCCTTTTCCTCTCTCTCACCCTGAGTGGCTTGGCAGAGAGCACCTCAGTCATTTTCAGTTTACAGAACTCTGACCCACACAGCAGTGGAGAAAACAGAACCAGAGAGACAAAGGACCTATTCAAATGAAGACGATAACTCCCTAGGGGGTGTATCTTCCCTAAGAGGAAAGAGGTGGGGCCCAGCTCTACTACCTGCCTTCCGTTCAGAACCAGACTCCAGAACCTGGGGGAAAACAACCAAAACAGAAACTAAGAGGGCCACAACTCCTGATACCTGTTAGGAACTTACAGGCTGGCAGATACAACCTGCTGGGCAGTTTAGGAAGAGCAGAGTTGCTAGAGATCTCACAGGAAAGTCTGTGAATCCCTAAGAGACACCCACAGGGAGACTTGAAACAGAATATAACCCCATTCTGAGATCAGAACCTGTTCCAGTCTGGGAAAATCTGATTGAGGTAAACAAGGAAACCAGAGGCCTAGACAACAGTAAACTAAAAACTGTGCTAGGGAAAATGAAGATATGGCCCATTCAAAGGAAAAAAAAACACACCTCAATCAAGATACACTTGAAATATTGTTTCATATTAATGAAACAATCTATTAATGACTTTCAAAGAAATATGCTAAATCACATCAAAAATCAAATCAACAAGTTCAGGGAAGATATGCTAAAGAGGAGAAGGATATAAAGAAAACTGAGTGAACATGAGGTAGAATTTGAAAGTTTGAAAAAAAAACTACTTGCAGAATCCATGGAAATGAAAGGCAAAACACAAGAGATGAAAAACACAGTGGAGACATAACACAACAGGTCTCAAGAGGCAGAAGAAAACACTCAGGAACTGGAGAACAAGACAACTGAAGTCCTACACACAAAAGAACAGATAAGGCAAAGAATGAAAAAATATGAGAAACATCCCAAGGAATTGAATGACAACATGAAATGCACAGATGTATGTGTCATGGGTGTCCCAGAAGGAGAAGAGAAGGGAAAAGGGGCAGAAGCAATAATGGAATAATCAATGAAAATTTCGCATCTCTTATGAAAGACAAAATTACAGATCAAAGAAGCACAGTTTACCCCTAACAGAATAGATCTAAATAGACCTACACCAAGGCACTTAATAATCAGATATCAAACATCAAAGACAGAGAGAATCCTGAAAGCAGCAAGAGAAAAGTGATCCATGGCATATAAACCTTATAAGAGTATGTGCAGATTTCTCAGTAGAAACTATGGAGGTAAGAAGGAAGTGGTGTGATATATTGAAGATACTGAAAGAGAAAAAGCACCAACCAAGAATCCTATATCTGGCAAAACTGTACTTCAAATATGAGGGAGAGTTTAAAATATTCTCTAACAAACAGACAATGAGAGAATTTGTGAACAAGATACCTGCACAAGAAGAAATTCTAAATGGAGCACTTCAGACAGACATGCAAAGACAGGAGTGAGAGGTTTGGAATACAATTTTGGGTGATGATATCATAACAATTTAAGTCCACTGAACAAAGGTGACTGTGAATGTGGTTGAAAGAGGAAGATTAGGATCACATGGGACACCAGAAGGAAAGAGGAAAGATTAAGACTGGGACTGTATAAGTTAGTGAACCCTAGAGTGCTCAACAATTGTGATAAAATGTTCAAATATAGTTTTACATGTGGGAGAACAAATAAATTTCAAACTTGCAAAGGGTTAAAAATAGGATGGTATTGGGAAAAAAATACAATGAATGCAAACTGGAGACTATAGTTAACAAATGCATAGCATGATGCTTCCTTTAACCTAACAAAGGCAATATACCCAAGCTAAATACCTATAATAGGGAGGCATAAGGTAGGGGTATGGGACTCTTGGCATTGGTGATGTTGTCTGACTCTTATTCTACTTAGGTTTGTATCTATTTTTCCTTTTTTTGCTTTTTCACTGTCATGTTTTATTTTTCCTTTCATTTTCTTCTTCTTTTGTCTAACTTCTTTGACTCTTCCTCCTTCTTTATGGAAGAAATGGAGATGTCCTTACATAAATAGTGATGATTGTGAGTGCATAAATACATGATTATAATAAATAATAAAATACTGGGATTTATGGAATGAACATTATTTTAAAAGAAGAGGAAAAATCCACTTGGAAAGCCAGAAGAAATGATGGAAAAAAATGAAAGTTGAAATGTGAAGATTAAATGCACATTCTCTCTCATGGTACCATCCTCTTTTCTTTGCTGTCTCTACTAGGAAGGAAGCCCCTCTCACTTTAGGGGCTAATGCAGCTGGTGACTTTAGTTGAAAGTATTACTCTAAGTTTTAATCACATTTCACCAAAGTCACCACTGGAACTATTGAGTAGATTATCAAGAGAGCAGGCACATTTTTATAGTAATATAAGAATGGAAGCATAAGAAAATATCCAAGAATAATGTAAGTGACATCAAGTGCCTCCAAAATGAAACTCTGCCTTTCACTCCTCCTCTTCCTCATTTTCAGGGTGATGGTGATGGATGACCTTTAAAATTAGGAACATTTTTATCATATATACATTTACCAGATATGATGGGATGTGCACAGTTTAATGCCAAAATGATTTGAATGTAAACTCTTGGTTGCATGCAGAAAGTGTAGAAATGAGGATCCCTATAGAATGCAAGTCCTCATAGGTATTAGTGATTAAGAAAGTACAATAGAGGACTCAATATGTTCATAAATCCCTTGGACAGTTAGCATCAATTACTGTGAGAAATGCCCTGGAATGCTTCCATCACATACCATGGTAGTAATATTTACTTTATTCCCAAGTATTACTATTGCCAAAGGGTCCTCTCTCCAAATTTCTTGGTGTATTCAATTTCACAATGTCAATGACAGAGGCCACCTGCAGCAGGTACATTGAAAATAATAATTTATTAAAATTTGTTGGGAAAAAAGAAAAACAATTATACTTTCTAGTTAATAGAGACACCAGGAAGACTGGAGAACTGGGCCCAGGTTTATGCATCCAATAAATTCTGCTGCTGAACTGGTCCAGTGAGGCACCTGTGTCCTGCCATGAGCTGACTCTGCCATGTGCTCCACTGACATTGCTCCTGGGGGAGTCCACATACTGCACTGGGTCCTTAGTCATGGTGCTATTGCTGCCCTCAGAAGCTTTTCCCAAACTGGGATGAGGTGAATGTCCAGCTCCACCATGAGCTCTAACAGGGGACAAGGTGAAGCCACATGTCATGCAACAACTTTCTGGGGTATCAATTTTACAAGAATGTTTCACATAAATCCTTTATATTAAAATCCAAACACATAAGAATAGATGGTTAAAGTTGTTATTTCTATGAGTAATGACATGATTCAGAAGACAAGGTTTGCACAGCATAATCCCACTAGAGTGGAGTAGAGAAAGGCACATTTTTCTACAGCTCATTGTAAAGAAGAGAAATCATTTCTTATCACTTATAAATAAATTAATTTATAATACTTTTATAGTAAATATATGTAATGGATTTTTCAACCTATGTGGTGTCCCAGTCTTCAGACACTAGAAATGATGTGATAAGGTGTAAAAAGCTCAAAATTAGGAGTCAAGAGACCTAGTTTAAACCTCAGCTCTGCCATGAACTAGGCAAGTTGACCTGGGTTAAGACATTTCTGTTTTGCCTCTAATTCCTCACATCAAAGGGCATGGTAGACAATTTCTAAGGACTTTTTACTTTTTACTCTCCCAGTAACTGGGATGGGGAATGTAGCAGAGTGGCCTCTCTTAGAACTGGAGAACATCAATGCAATTACCAGAAGTCATGGGATCCTGCAGTTACAGAGAAAGTTTACCTCTGATTTCACACCATTATTGTTATACTTACACTGTCCTACTTGTCTACAGATGGGTGAAACTGTAAATAAATTGGACAATAGAATTCAGCCATGAAAAGATTTTCTTTTGTAAGAATAAATTAAATATCACATTTTAAACCTATAAGACAATACTAGGGTAAATAAGAAAACACCATCATCTCTCAGTATTCTCATGAAAGTTTTCTTTTGTGCATCTACATTAGTGGATTGCCTAGATTATGTCACAGCCTACATCTAATTTCCCCACACCAACAAATGCTTGTCTTCCTCATACTAAATGCACAGAGAGCCAGAAAAGTGCTATAGTCCACACAAAGTTTTCAGCCTTTCCCCATTGAGTACGATGTTAGCTGTTGGTTTTTCATATATTGCACTTACCATATTGAGAATTTTCCCTTCTGTTCCTATCCTTTGAAGTGCTTTTCATCAAGAAAGGATTTTGACTTTTGTGAAGTGCCTTTTCTGCATTGATCAAAATGATCATAGGTTCTTCTGCTTTATTAATGTGGTGAATTACATTAATTGATTTTGTTGTGTTGAACCAACCTTGCATGCCTGGAATAAATCCCACCTGATCCTGGTGTATAATTTTTTAATGTGTTACTGAATTCAATTTGTGAGTATTTTGGTGAGGATTTTTGAATTTATATTCATTAAAGGGAGTGGTCTATAATTTTCTTTTTTTGTATGATGTTTGTCTGATTTTGGTATTATGGTGCAGTTGGCTTCATAGAATGAGTTAGGTAGCTTTCCCTCTTCAACTTTTTTGAAGAGAGTGAGCAGGATTGGTAATAATTCTTTATTGAATGCTTGGTAAAATTCACATGGGAAGCCATCTGCTCCTGGACTTTCATTTTCTTGGAGCTTGATGACTGACTCAATATATTTACTTGTGATTGGTTTATTGAAGTCATCTATTTCTTCTTTCAGAAATGTTGGACCAACTTCTGGTTTTGTTGAATCTCTCTATTGCTTTCCTGTTATCAATTTCATCTATTTCTGCTCTAATCTTTGTAATTTTGTTCCTTCTGTTTGCTTTGGGTTTAGTTTGCTCTTCTTTCTCTTTTCTTCCAGGTCAAGAGTTAATTCCTCAATATTTGTTCTCTCTTCTCTTTTAGAAAATGTGTTTAGTTCTCCTGGTGACTCTGATCCTGTCAGGGGGAGTGGCTGACTGAAGCTGGTTTCTGAATTCCAGACACTGAAGTCTGAATTTCCAGAAGGCGGGCTGCCAATTTAGCTGAACCTCCCCAACTTTCCTAATCCTAGGAATGCTAGCTGTCTCCTTGGGGCACTCTTTCCTTCTACCTTCTCCTGTCTGTGGCAGCTCCTTCTTAATTCCTTGGTCAGCCTGACTTCCAGTTAAAGACTAGGGAGGAGACTTTCTTCAGAAGTGAATCTGGAATTCAAAGAAGCTGTGGGTACTCAGTCTCCCCCCAAAATGAGCCTAGACCTTCAACTTGGGCTGTATAATAAAGAAATTCCTTTTTAAATCCTTTCTCCAGCATGGAAGTTTTTCAGTGTTAGAATAGAGTACTTAAAGATGTGCTTTTGGCTATTATCTGGATAATTACTCTCCAAAAGCTTTAATTCCACCCTTGCCTGGTGCTATTGAAGTCTAAAAAGATGTGCAGTTGTGAAAAAGGAGAAGGAACCAAAGGTAGAAAAAATAAAAAGCATTTTTCAGACCAGCGAATGGGTGCCTTTTTTAATGTCACTCCTTCCCAGAGCACAGCCCTTCTCTAGCACCCCAAGGTCTGAAATTTAATTAATTAATTTGTTAATTAATTCTGTACTTCAGGCTGGGTTGAGCCCCCCTTCTTGCTCCCAGCAGATTGTTTTGTGCTTTTTTTTTCCTTTCAGGGATCCAGCTGCAAGACTGTCCATGGGGTTTGTGCAGGGAAGGGTTGCCATACTCTTGGTCAGGAGAGCTTACAAATTTTGCTGTGATCTCAGCTTTTCCAACTGTTCCAAACTTCGGTAAGACATGTGGATGGTCACTGGAGACCCCCAAAACACTGCTTCATACAGTTCCTGATTAACAGCTGCCCTAGAGGAGCGCCTAAATTCCACACGTCACCACTCTGCCATCTTCAGTTCAACTTATGACAAGAAAAACCTAAACCTATAATATCTGAATTATATTTAGTTACTTTCACAAAATAACAAATATCCTGCTGCAGTCCAGCTATTGTTGATAGTAGGAACAGAGTATATAGAATCAGACAACTATTGGGCTTAGTGTGGGTGTTTTACTTGGCTCTTGTACTGGGGCTGAAAAAAACAGCTTCAGGTATTTCTTTACTAATATCCTTTTGAACAATTAGAACATGATTTTCACAGTTAAAAACTCCCCATTTCATGGACTGCATACCAAAAAAGACCACAAAGGGCATAGAAAATTATTAAGTGGATACTATGGACTGAATCTCCCCACTAAGTTATTCTAATGTCCTCATTGCCATTCTCTCAGAAATTGTCCTTATTTGTAAACAGGGTCTTTGAAGATGTGATTTGTCAAGATGCTGCCAAATTGCATCAGGGTGTGCCCTACTCCAATATTACTTGTGTCCTTATAAGAATAGGAAATTAGACACAAACACAGAAAAATACCGTGGGTAGACCATGTGAAGATGCTGAGGGCAGACATGGAATTTCTGCCCCTCCATGCAAGGGAGCATCAAGGACTTCCTGAAAACCACAAGAAGCTAAAAGAGGCAAGGAAGGATTCTCCCTTGCAGTGGAGCTGGGTCCTGCTGACACCTTGACTTCTAGCTTGCAGAACAGTTAGACAACAAATTTCTCTTATCTCAAGACGCCTGGTTTGTGTCTCTGAAACAGCAGCCCTAGGAATCTAAGGCTGTGGTAGTCCAGGCAGCAATCTTTTCTTCTCTCTTATTTCTTTTGCTTCTCATTCATATTGACTTCTCTTCTTAGCTTAAGTGCCAAGAATCCCAGACTCCTTGTTAGTTGTGAGGTTTCCTGAGGATTTAGGATGCATGTGCCCTCCTCCAGAGAAGCTTTCAACTGGGAGCCTTACATGTTGGGCTTCCTTAAAATACTTTCATATTTGGGGGTTCCAGACAAAGTTTAGTTTGCAGCTGCTATTACCAATCCCAAACAAAAATTGCCTTAAGTAGTAGGAATTTGTCATCTCATAGTTTGAGTAGAAGAGAATCAACAGCAAGACAATGCTTTCTTCTTAATGTCTGTAACATCCTGGTGCTGCAGGCAGACAGTCCTTGGGGTTCCTTGTCTTGTGTCCTGTCTCATGTCAGAAGGCAGTGTACTCTCCTCTCCCTTGTGAGTTCTCCTGACTTCCAGCTTACTGCTTTTCAACACGCCTGTCTCTCCATTTTCTGGGTCCAATTTCCTTGACTTATAAGAGCCTGAGCCATATTGGATTAAAACACACACTTTTTCAGTTTGGGCACACCTTAAATAATGAAATCTTAAAAGTTTCTGCTTACAAATGGGTCCACACAGACAGGACCAGGGCCTAGAATGTGAACATGCCTTTTATGGGGGACATGGATGGTTCCTTGGCAAGTGACATCTAGATCACACAAACTTGGAATGATTTTCCTGGCAAAAGCTGGTCCCAATCTGCAACATACCATGAAAATCTTGTTTCTGACAAGCATAGAGACTTCTTTTCAGTTCTTATCATGTGCAGAAAGATAGACAACAGTTTTACTTTTGCTCATACTTACTTTGAGATTTAAGCCCCTCTGACCCGCAGCACAAAGCAGGGTTCCTCAGAGTAAGACACCTCAGAAAAGGGTAGTGAATAGGTAGTGTACAGGTTCTTCTTTTTTCTTTAATTTTCCTTTTAACATTTTTCTTTTATTTTTTTGTCAAAATTAGCATAAAACTTTGGGCACTTTTGTTTTATTTTGTTTTATTTTATTTATTTTACACATTATCTTTGAAGTCAGACAAAATGAATTAATTTTTACAAACTGATCCCCTCAATTTTTGAAGTTTTACAGCTAATCTAAGACTAATAAATTTCATTTAACCAACATTATCCCATGCAAAATAAGCATTCTTCAGTGAGATGGATTGTAGAGGAAATGACAATTATTATTTGTGGCAATAATACATGAAAGTAGGTATCTAAAGGAAAAAGGAAGGTAGAGTAACAAACAACCTCCTGTGACATTTACCAAAGATGCTTCAGTGGAAAACATAGTCCAAAGAAGGAAGAGTAAGTGATGAAAATCACCTTCCACATGGGAAGTTTTGACTATGAAGATGAGGAATTCAATATTGGGAAGGTTCATACTTGGGAGGTGATGACAGTGAAGGAAGAAGACTGGAGGAATAATGAATTAAGTTGGGAAATTTTTCAGCATTAAGGAGATACATTGAAAGGAGGATCAACCTTCAGGTTTTAAAACTTATTAGAAAGGCAGGGTGAGATGGAAGAGTGGGGAGGTACAGGTTTTAGTTACTCCTCCAGGGCAGTTGGTAGTGTTAGAAACAAGCATTATACAAAAAATGCTCACCTGGTTCTGGAGGAGAAAATAATTTATTTACAATCTTGCAAGAAAGGGCACACAGACAGAAACATGGTAGGCTGGTACACCAGAGAAAGAGAATGATGAGCTTTTAATCTCCTATTCCTAATGTGCAAGTCCCTCCCCTGTTTCCCCATTGGCTGGGTACTACAGAGGTAACAGTCTATCTGAGAGAACTAGCCCATCTTTGAGATTTTAATTTGTACAGCCTATCTGAGAGAGCCAACTAGCTCATTATTGAGATTTTGAGTTGATCAGCCTATCTGAGAGAATTCATTCAATTTAAATTTTCTGCTGGGTATTCCCACCTCTGATTTTAAATCATATCTCTTTACATCCCAGTAACCATGGTTACTTTTCCATATAAGGAGCTGGTGCAGATTCTCTCTATCTTCCCTTTGTCACAGGGCTTGTTTAAGCTGGTTCTGCCTCCATTTTCCCTATTCCATGCTGTCTCTATGTTAAAGTTAAACATATCCCTTTCTTACAGTAGGAAGCTAGGAACTGTGTGGACTGGACACCATGGGGCAATTTGACTTTGGGCATGCTTCATACAACACTCAAAAATGTGAGTAACAGCTGAGATCAGTGATATCTGTAAGTTCTCACAGCCAGGGAACCTGTGCCTCACCCTGCCAGGCTCAGTCCCATGGGAGAAAGGACCATCAGTGCTGGCAGACAGGATGGAGAACTACAGCTGCAGTTCTGATTGAAAACTCAGACTGCTGATCAAAAATTCCAAACATAGATAGACTGAGGCCAGATATCAGAGAATTTGAGAGTATTCAGCCTGGGGGAGAGGAGATAGGGTGAGCAAAAAGAAAAAAAAAAAAAAAAAAAAAAAAAAAACCAGAAACAGAGAATTTTGGAGTACCTGTGAACATGCAATGGAAAAGGGCAGGGCTCAAACAGAATCAGGCACATATGCAAATCCAGAGGGCAGGGATCCTTTTCTGAAAAGCTGGTTTCTCTGCTTCCTTGATTGTTCCTTAATGGCCCTCAACTCCTTGTCTCCTGGCATTTCAACAGCACAGTACATACACAAGGATTGTAAATAGCTCCCACTGGGCCCTTCCTCTTTTTCTTTTTTAAGTTTTTTGCTTTTTCTAAAACAATTATTCTAAGAAGCCCATTACAGAAAGCCTGAAACACTTGCAATTTGGGACCAGGGAAGAGCAGGGATAAGATAGCTTTGAGAGACAAAACAATAAGTCTAGAGGCAGTGAAAATTCACTTCACAACATATCTTCCCAAGGAAAAGGGGGCATAGCCAAGTTCCACTGGCAGCCCTCCTTTTGGGAACACAGATCCCAGGGGCTGGAATTCATAAACCAGCTTCAGTAAGCCGCACCCCAGACAGGGTCAGGGTCACCCAGAGAACTAAAGGCTCCATGCCTATTTACACTGGTGGGGAAACTGCATGATGGCAAGTGCCACCTGCTGGACAGCATAGGAGAAGCACAGACTCTAAAGGCCTCACTGGAGGGTCTCTTGCTCAAGGAAACTCCATACCACCCTCCTGAGACCTGGGCCTCTCTGGACTGGGAAAACCTGACTGGGGTTGACCATATCTGAGGAGACAATCACACAAGAAGGCTACATAGATGCAGGACAAGAAACAGAAAAACAAGATGTGAAAAGGTTCTGATCAAATAAACAGAATCTAAATTAAATCTCTAGATTAGGCTGAATTGAACACCAAGTGTTAGAGAACAAAGCCAACCAACAAGAAAACCTTAAGTAAAAAATAAGCTCCAGAATAAACTGAGAAAGTCAGATGCCTAGACAGCTTAAAATAATGAGCCATACTAGGAAACATAAAAATATGGACCAGCCAAAGGAACAAACTAATAATTCAAGCAAGACACAGGGGTTGAAGCAATTATTGCTAAATCAATTCAATGAACTGAAGGAATAACTAATTGGAGATATTCAAACAAAGCTAAATCAATTCAAAAATCAAGTCAATGAATTGAGGGAAGACATAGCAAAAGAGATGATGGATGTAAGGAGGACACTGGATGACCATAAGGAAGAATTCATAAACTTGAAAAAGCAAATAGCAGAACTTATGACAATGAAGGACATAATGGAGGAGATTAAAAAGACAATGGAGAGATACATCAGTAGTTCTGAACAGGCAGAAGATAGGATCAGTGAATTGGAAGACCAGACATCTGAATTCACACACATGAAAGAACAGATGGTGAAAAGTTAAAAAAAAAAATCTGAGCCAGGTCTTCAAAAGTTGAGTGACAACATGACATGCACAGATATATGAGTTGTGGGTGTCCAAGAAGAAGAAGAGAGGGGGAAAGAGGCAGAAAAAATTATAGAATAGGTAGTCACTGAATATTTCCCAACTCATGAAAGACAGAAACTTAGAAATTCAAGAAGTACAGTGTACCCCAAACAGAATAAATACAAATAGACCTCCTCCAAGATGCTTGCTGATGAGATTTTCCAATGTCAGACAAAGAGAGAATTCTGAAAGCAGCAAGAGAAAAAAAATCCATCACATACAAGGGAACCACCATAAGACAATGGACAGATTTCTCCACAGAAACCATGGAGATATTTAAGATATGGAAAGAAAGGAACTTCCAACCTAGAATTCTATATCCAGCAAAACTGTCCTTCAAATATGAGGGAGAGATTAAAATATTTTGAGAAAATAGGCACTGAGAGTGTTCATGAATTAGAGAGCAGCACTACAAGAAATACTAAAGGGAGTGCTACAAGCTGATAGGAAAAGACAGGAGAAAGAGTTTTGAAGAAGAGGTAGAAATGAAAATTATCAGGAAGGATAGAAAGAGAAAGAGGAAAAAATAAGACATGACATATAAAATCCAAAAGACAAAATGAAGAAAGTACTGCCCTTACAGTAATAACAATAAATGTTAATGAATTAAACTCCCCAATATAAAGACACAGACTGGCAAAATGGATTAAAGAACAGGACCCATCTATATGCTTTCTAAAAGAAACTCACCTGAGACACAAGGACAAAAATAGGCCAAAAGAGAAAAGTTGGGGAAAGATATTTAACACAAACAGCAAACAGAAAAAAGTGAGAGTAGTTATATTAATATCAGACAAAGTAGACTTCAAAAGTAAAACAATTAAAAGACCAAGGACACTACATTTTAATAAAAAGGTTAATTCATCAAAAAAATAACAATCATAAATATTTGTACACCAAATCAGAGTGCCCCAGAATTCATGAGGCAAGCACTGAGAACACTAAAAGTTGAAGTAGATAACTCCACAATAATATTTGTTGACCTCATCAATGGATAGAACAACTACACAGAGAATCAACAAGGAAACAGAGATGTCAATTGTATGATGAATGAACTGGACTTGACAGACTTTTATAGAACACTACATCCCACAACAGTGGGATACACATTTTTCTCAGGGACTCATGGAACAATCTCCAGGTTAGACCACATGCTAGGTCATTAAGCAAGTATCAACAAATTTTAAAATATTCATATTAGAAAAAACACTATCTCAGATCATAAGGGAATGAAGTTGTAAATAAATAACAGGCCAAAGATTATAAAATTCACAAATGTATGGAGACTGAACAACACACTCTTAGAAAATCTGTGGGTAAAGGAAGAAATCACAAGAGAAATTAGTGAATACCTTGAGGGAAATGACAATGAAAACACAGCATATCAAAACTAATTGGTTGCAGCAAAGGCAGTGTTGAGAGGGAAATTTATTGCCATAAATGCCTATATTGAAAGAGAAGAGAGACAAATATTGAGGAATTAACTGTCCAGCTGGAGGAACTAGAGAAAGAACAGAAAATAAACCCCAAAGCAAACAGAAGGAATGAAATAACAAAGATTAGAACAGAAATACATGAAACTGAGGACAAGAAAACAATAGAGAATCAACAGAAGCAGAAGCTGGTTCTTCAAGAAAATCAACAAAATTGATGGCATCCTAGCTAGGCTAACCCCCCAAAAAATAACATATATATATATGTATATGTGTGTAGGTATATATGTATAATATATATACACATATATATGTATTTTTTTTTTTAAAAGGCTTACACTATGCAATGTAAAATAATGGTAGAGGCACTGTCTGCTGATCACGAGGCAGCCAGGGAGTGTCATTAAACCCAGAATAAACTGATTGAAGACTTTTTTTCTTTTACAAATGGAGGGCCAAAAGAATTTATGCAGATTGTCCAGATTACTGGAGTGCTGAACCCCATGCCCCCCTCCCCCATAAGGAAGGGATGATTGTGTTCTTTATATGGTAACAGAGTAAAAATGTAAATAAAAACATGGAAATGTACTACGGAAACATAGAACCCAGATTTACACCATGGAATATAATTAATGATACAATTATAAAATTGTGCTTTAATTAATTGTAATGCACATTTCATCCAAAATCCAGGTGCCAATAATAATGTGGTATATTTAAATCCTGTATTAATGCATGATTGTTCTGTAAGCCCACAGCTTATTTAATAAAAAATTACAAACTTTACCATTATTTTTATGGCAAACTTGTGAAAGTCTGAGAAAGCCCTCCCTTATTTGACTTCATACCTGTGTCTTCAACCTCATGCTTTGCATTTCTCGGGCATTTTTTCATCTATGACTATATCCCTTACCAATAATGATCCTGAGAGCAGGGTTCATTGGTTACCAACATTATTGTAACCCTCGGACACAGAAGAGAACCTGGTATGTAGTAGGTTCTCAATAAGTATTTGCATCAAGTGCATGAATGAAAAGATGAATATATGAAGAAAAATGTCAAATCTACCCACTTTATTTACAAAAACAATACAAGTGCAAGCAATACAATAAAAAGGGTGATTTTTTGGCAACTCCAAAATTATTATAATTTTCAATTGAATGGTGAACAAATTTATACAGTAATAAATATTCCAAGGAAAGATATTTTGATGAAAATTTAATGCTGCTAAATATGTCAAATTTTTCCTTAGTCAAGACTTCTGAATGCTAACAACAAAAACCAACTGGGTCTATTCTATGCAGAAAATGAAAAGACCCAATGTATTTCACATTGTTAAAAAATTTGGTTGAAAATTTGGGGAACATGGTATAGAAAATGTCATGAGAGTTTGATGGCATCAATGGAGGCAAGGACAAACAACAGGAAGAGAATTTATTTAACTGCTTTGCCACCACGGATGGATGGTGGACAGGTAGGTCTTTTCACATCACTAATGCTAGAATAGACACATGAGGCATCAGACATTGGAAGACTCTTCTGCAGCCATTCTGGAGATATTTCTGTTTGCTAACATTGTAGACAACAGAGCTGAGAATTATGACAATGTTCTTATGTATTATTTTCATAAATGGTTTATCATTAATATATTTCTGTCTCTAGTAATAGTACTGGAGATGTGGAAATATAATTATATTCATTTTTCTACATCAGATGGGCCAAAACAATAAGTGTCATCTGTCAACATAATCAAAACTTAAGTAGGAAAAGACTGGCCTGTAAGATTTCTAACCACCACACTGTGATCTAAGAATTTCACTTTCATCCTCCTCATTTCATTGCAGGACCAAGTCTCAGCCATCATCCTGGATCAGGCCTTATGATTTGAGCCTCAAAAATGGAGCTATTTGTGGGAATTCAAGCCTTAGAAATATCACACAAAATATAAGATGCAGGAAGAATGCACCATCCCAGATCCTCAGACTCTGGCTCTTCTGTATTCCTCATGAAGAATATTTGCCAACTTGGAGATGGAGTTTTTCCTCCACACTGATCTTCCTAATCAGTTGATCCATGACAAACCAATGGGAGCTCCATGATAAACCTTACAAGGAGCACATACCTGCCCATATATCTTTATGAGCTACTGTGCTTCAGATATGACCTTTTTTCTTCCCCCATGTTAAACATCTCTGGATCATTCCTTGTTTCATTTCCTCACCAGTATTGAAACTTTGAACAAATCATACCTTCTAATTATTGCCTTCCTTAACCAAGAGTGATTTGTCAATTGCAAAATGCCAATAACGTCACTGTGAGTGATGTTTTGAAGAGGAGCAAGCTTGCTAGAGAGGAACATCCTGGGAGAAAGCCATTCTGAAACCGGAACTTTGCAGCAGACACCAGCCACGTGCCTTCCCAGCTAACAGAGGTTTTCCAGACACCATTGGCCATCCTCCACTGAAGGTACCTGATTACTGATGTGTTACCTTAGACACTTTATGGCCTTAATACTGTAGCTGTGTAGCCAAATAAACCCCCCTTTTTATAAAAGCTAAACCACCTCTGGTGTTTTGCATTCCACAGCATTAGCAAACTAGAGACTTTGTCACTTCTCCCTTAGAGAGCTATGGGTCTAATTTCACATCTTTTGAATATAAGCTGATATCATGGATTGCTTTATATGTGCAATGCTGGAAAAAGCACATTGTGCTATCACATAATTGAGGATTCAGATTCAGGAAAACGTACGAATTTTCTTTCCTTTTTGCATCCTTGAAATAGCCATCAAAAGAAGTTGGAGTTACTCTTCCAGGTGGTGAGAGACATATGACCCAGTCAAACATAGGCCCAGCTGATGGCCAGCTAACAGTCACATGAAGGAAGTTGAAGATATTTGAGTCTAGATCAGTCAGTCCTCAGTAGATGGTCCAGATACTGTACACCCAAGAGCAAGCCCAGCCAAATGAGTCTAGTCTGCCCATATTATCAGAGTGCACAATTAGCCCAAATCTCAACAACTTAAGTTTTTGCTAATGGTTTAGGGGGTGGTATATGACATGGTAGTTGCCAAATGATACATTATTGTCTTTTAAATTGCTATCTGTTCTTACCCACCAAGTTCTTCCCCCCCCTTCCCTACTTTAATTTTCTTCCGGGCACTTACAAATTAACAAAGTAAATATTTAATTTTGCATGTGCTTATTTACTGTGTCACCAGCTAGAATGATAGGATGGATATTTGCATGCAAGACAGAATAGGCACTCAGCGAATATTTCTTGAGTGAATGAATGACATGGATTCCTTAACATCAATAATTTTAAAATGTCTCTCATTACTATCAGAGCAGCATATATGTATTCATAGTGTTTAGTGTATTCTCCAGAAGTTTGATGAGATATTTGTTGACACTAAATTTTATCAACCTATTTTTCTGAAGCACTTACAGAAATAATACTGGACTCACTGGGGTTTTTCTACTTTTCCACTGAAATGAATTTTTTTCATTAAAATTTATCCAGTGCATTCAGGTCACAACAAACTTAAGATCCATGATTTCCTTCACTGCCCTGAGGATAATTAGAGGGAAAGTTGAAAATTAATGAAAAAGATCAGGGGAAATTGTCACATATTTCTAAAGCAATAGAGTTAAAGAATTAGAGAATTGCCTTTGAAACAAAGAGAATGACTGAAAGAGATAGAAAGAAGAAAAACGGCAGTGCAGAAGGAGGTAGTCTTTCAGATATTTTATGAATAGATGAACAAGATGGATTTTCCTTGCTTTCATTTTCCTTATATATTTTTTCTTTTTTTCACAATGTAACATACAATATTTAGGACTTTGCTTTTTCATTTTACACTTCATCTTTGAAATCTTTTAGTACTAATTAATTTTAAAAAATGGGTCTCAAGTACTAAAAGCTATATTCTATCATATGGACAAAAACAGTCTCATATTGATATAAATGAGAGTTATTTTAAATCTTTTACCTCAACAAGTGATGTAAAACTTAATGTTGTATATATGTCATTTCACATATGTGGGAACATGATGAAGTGGATCAAAATCCTATGACAGAGGTGGGGCAAGATGGCGGAGTGGTGAGGAGCAAAATTTCGTCTCTCCCTTAGAGCAGCTGGCAATTACCCAAGAACTATATGAAACAGTGTTTTCGGGGTCTCCAGTAACCAGTCACACATTGGACACAAGTTTGGAATTGGAGGAAAAGCTGAGATCGCAGCAAACACTGTAAGTTCCCCGGACCAGGGGTCTGGCGCCCCTCCCCACCCAGACCTCACAGACTGTCTTGCTGCAGGCTCCCTGAAAGGAGGGGAAAAAAAAAAAAACAAAAAAAAAAACAGCAATCTGCTGAGGGCAAGAAGGGAGGCTCAACACAGCCTCAACTGCAGAATTAATTAACAAATTAATTGACTAACTTTGGGAGCTTGGGTGCTAAAGAAGGGCTGGGATCCAAGAAGTGGGGGCACGTAAAAGCGGGCATCCATTCCCAGACTCCAAAAAAGCCATTTTTTCCCCCTTACATTTCCTCCCTTCTGGCTTCTCACTGATCCCTTAGCTTTTTGCATTTCAATAGCCGCCAGCAGGGGTGGAACTGAAGCAGTTGGAGAGTAATTATCAGACAATAGCCCAAAGCATACGTTTAAATGCTCTATTCTGACACTGACAAAACTTCCAGGCTGGGGAAAGACTTTTAAAAGAGACTCTTTTTTCTTTTTTTTTTCCTTTTTTCTTTTTCTTGATTTCTTTTTCTACTTTTTTTTTTTTTTTTCTAAAAG